>NC_028643.1:52368253-52414519 GCF_001406875.1 Solanum pennellii
TATATATATATATTTTATTTATATATATACATATAAAATCATACCCAAAGGACATAAGAATGCAGAATCTAAAGTGGAGTAGCCAAATCATCTCCTTCGTCTTTTGATTTGCTTACTCGATTTATTGTAGGAATAGGACTACAATAAACCATTACACTTGTAAGTGAAACATAAGAATCAAGAAGATCATTGAACTACATAAAAAGAAGAATAAATAATATGAAAAATAATATATGTGTCAAAAATAGGGCTCTCGAGTTTGCACTATCAAATTTCCAAGTATTCGCTCGAGTTGTTCTAAAATTATGTGGATGATACTAATGTTTTGTAATCATATACAAAATGTGTTTTGTGCTTTGAATTCATTAAAATACATCATATTCATACCACAATTCACATCTAACGATTTAGGGAAGTCTAGTCACTTGGCTTTTCAGAAATAGCATGTTCTTTAGGAAGAGCTTTCTTTTATCATGAATAGAATTATGTGTATGTGTGCATACACACATACTTAGTAGAAGTTGTGTACTAACCCCTACTATTTACTATTTTATAGATGCAGGTTAAGGGACTGATTGATAAGTCTTGTAATGATTTGGACATTAACGTTTCTCTAAACCATTTGGTAGGTCCTCTTGATTTCGTGGATGCTACAATTTTAGTATAGTCTTACTTCTATAAAAATCAAGTGGATGGTGTCCGTAGCGTTCCTTTTGTACTTTCATTTCGATGCTTTTGTAATAAGGCCATGTTTGGCTAACATATTAATGATATATTCTTATTCTATTTTGAATTGATTCTTATGATAGATGGTTGCTACATTTATGTTGAGCTTAGTATATGATGAAATCATCCAATAACTATATGAAGTCTACGTATTCTTTATAGGTTTAAAAGCTTTAATGTTTCTACTAAAATTAACCATATGAATGTGATAAATGCAAGATGAGGCTTGTCAGCGACCTCTGAGAGGTCAACCACACCGGTTGCGATTCTGATTCAAGAATATGGGTCGTGAAAAACTTGGTATCAGAGCATGAGGTTAAATTACCTAGGATCTAAAGCTAATCATAATTACGTTACATATTTTCTAACTTATGGCTGTGAAGTGCTCCACAATCATAATTTAGAGTCTACGCGATGATAGGAAATTCTCCCTTCTTCTCCTCTTTATCGTACTATCTAGAGCTTTGACACTTCGTTTTAATATAAATATCTAACTTTCTTATTGTGTGAATGCGTAGAAGAATACACACAATAATTAGGATGACCAAGCGGTCTAAGGCTCCATGCTCAAGATCTGCCCTTCCCAGGACGGGGTCATTATGGAAATGCCCAACGTGGACGAAAGACGTATAGTGAATGTGGCTGGTCGCATGGAGGTGTATGCGTGGCAAGTTATAAAAGCTTGTTATGAATACTATGAAGAGGATAAGGCTAAGTTGGCTGCATACCAACTCACGGATATTGCGAAGGTATGAATCTGCTTCATAAGTTTTATGCTACAATAGACTATAGAAACAAGGTAGTAAGGTATCAATTTCCAAATGAGTTACAGTTTATATGGAAAGGGCGTGGTTCAAATCAAACAAGCCAAATAGTTTCAAATCTTAAGGCCAAAAAGATGTTATCTAAGGGGTTAGGAGTCGATGAGAATCTTTCTTACGAAGAGGTTCCCGTTGAAATTTTAGATCGCCAAGTGAAGTGGCTGAAGAACAAGGAGGTTTCCACCGTTAAAGTATTATGGAGGAACCACCTTGTTGAAGGAGCATATGAGTTAAACTGAGTTAATGCTTGCATTCATGTTGATGTTTTTGCGTAGCGTAGATATGATTTTGTGTTGAATGAGTTTTGACGTGCATTAATTTATGTCCGATTAGAAGGAAGTTCCTCAATCTCAATTATGTAGCTTTAGATAAGCTTTAAGTAATATGATTCAATCCGAGTAAGTGTGACTCACTTATTCACAGAGAGTAAAGATTCAAGCATGTTAATGTATTTTTGAAAATCACCCTCTTTATTTTAAAATTATGTGTAGTGTCATTCGGGAACGAATGTTCTAAGGGGGGGGGGATTATGTAACATTTCGGAAGACTTACATGTCTAGTGAAGAGCACCATAGGTCTTTAATAATATGTGTTGGGGGTACATAGGCTTCCTAATGCCCAATATTAAGAAATATTGGGCATAGTATATAAAATTCGCTAATGGGTATTAGCCAATTTCTATATAATACACCAAAAAAGCAAAATATTGGGCATATTAGAAAATATTGGCTAAAATGGTGTTAGCTAATTTTCTAACATTAATGAGCTTGTTGAATAAATGCACCTGCAATGAAGACCCTATGTTAAAAACATTTATTCACAACTTAGCACGATAGATACGAGGCATCCAAGTGTCAAGCCTAGGTACCATTCCACATGACCATTTAAAAGGATCATCTAGATTAAACAGTGCCCAAGGACATAGTGATGATCCTTGGGACAATAAGAAAACATTCCAAAATTAACTATATATAATAGTTAGTTATGAAAGTGCAACCAACCCATCAGCAAGCACATGTGAAGAAGCTGCCCAAGGAGGGGACCACCCTAACCCAATTCGGTTAGGGTAGTAAGGGGGGAAAACGTGCACAAGAGACCACTCCATGAGGAGCCTAAACTCCCTACCAATTCTAAACTATAACATACTACCGTAAATAACTAAATAACAGATTACTAACCGAACTGGACCGATTAGTGCATCCGACAACCTAGGACCAAAAGCGGGATGACACTAACCTAGTACTAGTTACAGAGACAACCTAGTACTCAACCTAGGATGGTCCAGAAGGCTAGTTATGGTCCTAAAAACTTATGGGTACTTTAGTAATTCCACCAGGTTACCTATTTAATTAATATATAAAATTAAGTAATAAATTTAAAAGGGCTATAACCGAAAATAAAAATGAAATTTTCAGATTTCGATTAAGACAAGAAAGGGACAACCTATTACTTAACCTAGGATGGTCTAAAGAGTTAGTTAAGTTCCTAACGACTTGAGGGTACTTTATTAATTACCCTTGTATACTTAATTAATTAATTTAGCAATTTAATTAAATAATTTAAATGGTCAAAACGAAAATTACAAAGAAATATCAAGATTTAGGTTAAAAAAAGAAAAAGACAATCTAGTACCTAACCTAGGATGGTTCAAAGGATTAGTTATGGTCATAATGACTTAAGGGTACTTTATTATTTATCCTAGGTCACTTAATTAATTAAATTACCCCTTTAATTAATTAAATTAAAGGGTTCATATCGAAATTCTTACACTAACCTAGTACAAGTCAAGAAACATCCTAGTACTTAACCTAGGATGGTCCTAAAGAGTTCATATTTTTTTTTTGCAATGATTTTGGGTCACATAAATAGTTACCCTATGTACCTTAATTAATTAAATTATACATTTAATGAATTAATTTAATTGTGCAACACGAAATTCTTGGGAAAAATTTCAGATTTGACCAAGTATTGTGTTTTCCTAGATCTAGTCAATCTAGGAGGGGCTTTTTCGTAATATTTAGTGTATTTATTTAATTAACTTATTAAAACCTAAGTTGAATGAGTCAATATAAGTTATTAAACCTAAAAATCACGTTCAAACTCATAGAAATAAAGGACGCAAAAACAGTAAACAACGAATGCAAGAAAAAGGCAGAAAATTTATCGATTTCTCTAGGGCGATCTCAAGGTTTCTTCTAGGTTCGTTCAAGGTGGTCTTTGTAGATTATGTTCTACATAAGTTATGGATTTATCTTCTTTACATATTTCTCCAAGAGAACTTTCTTTCAAACGATTCAAAGATATTTAAAACTAGGGTTGTTCTCGTGTTCTCGTCGAACTCCTTTCTCCCTAGTATCCTTTTCGATTCCATGTTTAATATCTTAGAGATCATGTTGTTCGTATGTGTAGCTGTATGATTTTATATGTATTTTTAAAAAATTATGAATGTCGATTAAGCAATGAAGTTGTGATCGTACAAAGTTAAGTGCTTCAAACGTGAATCATGAATCGACGATGTGATAGTTACACCCGTAATTGTTGTAAGTGTGGATGTGTTTGTCCGAATGTGGAATTGATGTTATAATGACGTTATGAAGGTGTTAAATTCATCAAATATTAATATGGTGCTGTCCAATATGTCTTAAAAATTTAAATAAAGTCATGAACCCAGATTTATTAAGAGAATGATACTATGTTAAGATGTAGCTGAAACTGTTATGTATGAAGATGATTACTATTTGTTGTGCATGCCTATTTTTAATGTGACTTATTTATGATGTTATGTTCGTTAAACGATCATATTATGATGTTCAATATGTTTAAAAACGTTATGCCTAGAGTTATGTTATAACGTTGGCTAAAAACATCTCCATGAAATCATAATTTGAGTGATTGATTGGCTTATGCCAATAAAATGGCTAAGAATACATTGTCCAAAAGGTATGCATCCAAATGTCTATAACATTATTTTAAATAATTAAATGTTTGGATATTGAATAATATACATAGCCAACCAAGCTTGAAATAATGTAATATTTTGCCTATGCCAACAAAGAAGGTTATGTAATCTATACCCAACTGTTTATGCCAATTCTAATCGTATGACAACATAATGGCTAACGATACATTGTCTAAAAGTTATGCATTTAAATGCATAAAATATTATGTTATAAAATTAAAAGATTGGCTAATGATTCATAAATATTAAATTTAAATATGAACATACGTAAAATTGGCACATGCCAACAAAAATTGTTATGTAGTTTAATATTCAAAGGTTGAGGCCAATACTAATCATATGTCAATATTTTTTAGATAGGGTATCAAATGATAATATAAGAACTTCTAAAGTAACTAATTAACCAAAAATCAAGGCATGCCACTCATTGGGACAACTCCCAACATGCTCTAAAAGAAGGACATATGAACTCATGAAACTCGTTGAATGAAGTACTTATCGTCCATAAACGATGATATGAATCTACTAATCTACTACACTAAAGTAAGTAAGTAATGTGAGTTACAACATAATTAAAGGGTTCTAAGGTAAGTATGTTTCCGTAATGGAGTGTCAAAGGAAGTGAGACAAGTCTCACATAAACCTAAGCTACTATGTTAAAAGAATACTCACGTATTAAGTTGTTAGAAGGTGAGAGTAAGTCTCATTAACACCGAAGGATGATATGTAAGGAATATTCACATTTCATCAATGTAAAGTAAGGATGACCAGTCATTAATAGAGTAAGTAAATCTCAATCTAGAAGAAAGCCTCCATAATGCTTGTGTCAACACTAGAAGATAAAGAAGAAATGAACATTCACGTCAAGGGGTGAGTAATTATGAAAAGCAAATGTGCTAAATTTAATTAATGTGGTGACAACATGATAAGAGGATAATGTGAAACATGAGAGAAATATCAAATAAGCCTAAGTAAATGTTACCAAAGCGTACTCTCCTATGAGAGTGTAAAGCTAAAGAAGAGATCAGTCTCTATGAACACTCTAACGAAAGAATTGAGATTAATGTATACTTAATACTAATGATGAGATGAAAAATCATATATTGAGGTATGATGTCCTTATAATAGAAGTCAGCTTCCATGACGTGTGAGTTGAATGTAATGTAACTTTATACTGAGCACCGATACGCTAGCTATGAGCTATGATGCCTTCTTTCAGTAAGGACGGAGGTTCTTCTAACTCTCATGATATGAGACTGTCCGGCATGTCGGCTATATGTGTCCTTATATCTCCTAGTCTTTGAACCTATACTTCCAATACAGGGATCTAGCATGGTTCAACGCCCTATATACACTAGCATGTTCGGGTCACTTTGGCCGGTGATTCCACCTCTTTTTTGTGTGGGGCAGACACTGGATTTCATGATGCTCACATGATCTATTTTATTTAAGGTTAAAGTTTCCAAAGAAATAATAAGGCCAGCCACAAAGTATGAAAGATAAAGAAATAAATGATATAGAAGGTGTTTGTGCAAGACAATAAGGAGGTGAAATTAGATTCTAGTAATGACATTAGGTCATTTTTGGTCATTGTACTTCATGATCCCGATGGAGTCTTAAACTTCATTCTACGTATAGCTGGTGTTTCCAAAAGCCTACGAATGAATGAAATTAATATTGTGAATTACGAATGAATGAATAAAGCAGACTCTATGTTTTCTAAAGAAGGCCCTCGAATTGATGTCCCATATGTTGGGCCCTCACTAAGATGACTTAATGTCACATCAACAATTTAAAAAACTCGTGCATATGAAATGTATAATATATAAATCATGAAAGTAATTAAATCAATGGCATGATCAATAGAGAATTGCTTGTGAAAGGTAATGAATATATACTGTAAAGAATGACTCACTATAAGGTAAGGAAATCATTCCTATGTCCTTGGATTACTTGCTTGATTTATTGTGGGTATGACACTACAATGAATCATTGCACTTGTAAGTAAAAATTAGGATCAAAAGAATTATTAAACTACACAACAAGCAAAAGAAAAAGACTGAAAAATAAACGAAGGCTTGTGCCAATATTGGAGTATGAATAGATGCCTCAAGGTATATAAACAAGGTTAATAACAAATTAATGGGCATAGCCTATAAATATTGTCTTATAAATACATTCATACCCAATTTAAGAATGAATTATTTATATTGTAAGTAAGGTAGCAAAAAATCAAGCATGGCAAATAAATATTGACAATATATATATAATTATACCCAAAGGAAATAATAATGAGAATCTGAAGTACAGTAGCCAAATCATCTCCTTCGTCTTTTGAACTGCTTACTCGATTCATTGTAGGTATGAGACTGCAATGACCCATTGCACTTGTAAGTGAAACGTAAGATTAAAGGAGATCATTGAACTTCATAACAAGAAGAAGAAATAGACTGAAAAATAATCTGTGTCAAAAATAGGGCACTCAGGTTAGGACTATAAAATTTCCGAATCTTCGCTCGAGTTGTTCTAAAATTATGTTGATGATACTAATGTTTTGTAATCATACAGAAAATGTGTTGTGTGCTTTGAATGCATTAAAATACATCATATTCATACCACAATTCACATATAACGATTTAGAAAAGTCTAGTCACTAGGGTTTCCACAAATAACATGTTTTTAAGAAAGAGGTTTCTTCGATCATGCATAGCCTTATGTGTATGTTTGCATATACCCATACTTAGTACAAGTGGTGTACTAACCCCTTCTATTTACTATTTCATAGATGTAGGTTAAGGGTCATATTGATGACTCTTTCAATGGTTTTGACATCAGCCTTTCTCAAGACAGATTGGTAGGTCTTCTTTATTTCGAGGATGCTACAATTTTAGTATAGCCTTAGTTTTAGAAAAAGCTAGTGTATGGTGTCCCTAGCGTTTTTTATGATGTCTTGTTATTCTATTTCGAATTTATTCTAATGATAGCTTATTGTTACATTTATATTGAGCTTAGTATATGATGAATTCATGAAATAACTATATGAAATCTATGTATGCTTCATACGTTTAAATTTTTAAAGTTTACGCTAAAATAAACCATATGAATGTGATGAATGCAAGATGAGGCTTGTATGCGACCTCTGAGAAGTCAACGATGCCAGTTGCGATTCGGATTCTAGAATCCGGGTCGTGACATACCTAGACATTATACTGAACTTTAGGGAATACTCGTCAACACTCATATTGTCTTTCTTGAGAATAATGAACGCATCCACCTTCACCTCCCTCCTCTCACGGGGAAAGTACTTTCATATGAAAACCTCCTCAAACTCTTCTCACTCTATAGGACCAACTCAACTGGCCTATTATATTTCCATTGTGTATACCACACTTGAGCCACCTCCCTCAATTGGTACGAAGACAACTCCGCCTTCTCCTGACAAGTCACCCCTATGATACTCACCATCTTGTACGCACAATCTAGAAACTCATGGGGATCCTCTTCCACCATACAGAAAACAAAGATAATAGAATTCATCCTCACAAAATCTCTGAATCTAGATAACATAGTACTCTCCACAACATTCTCTCTAGGTCAAATACCCCTGTTCACTTGGGTAGTCAATGCTTAGGATAAAGTAAGTAAAGCCTCTCTAATCTCCCCATCAGTCATTTTCGAGGGAACCACCGGAACCTTATTACCTTAACCTCCATTAGGGACTGGAGCCTCTCACCCATAGATCTTTCGCGAATCACACCGATGGTCAACACACTTCAAGAAGTGACTTGATTAGACTTTTTGATTCCTCGAACAACTTTCATAACCTTTGATACCACGTTTTTCATGATCCGCATGTATATCTTAGGAGTTAGGGTACTCTTTGGTCATGGCACGGCGTACTTGACCACTCGGAGGTCTTGCACAAGAAATTTTGTATCATTTATCGCATATACATATATGTAAAGTAGTACAGAATTAAAAATTTTTTCAACATTTGAATAGTCTTTAAAAATATATTTCATAGAAAAAACACAGGAAATGTTAAGTCTCATATTATGAAAACTTAGAGACAAGAATACTTGGGACACGGCCCATACATAAAAATAGAGTACTACTAAGTCTATTAAAATGCTTCAAAATAAGAAATCAAAAGAAATATATACCCTCTAGGCAAATGAGGACATAATGCAAACTTTGTTGGAATGATAAATAGAATCCCAACTTTCCTTCTAGACACCTTCTCACCTTCCACCTACACCTTTAGTCATTACAAAAATGTATGGAATTCGTACAAAAACTTGTACTAAGTATGACTTAATGCACAAAATCATGAAAATGAACATTTAATGGAAATATGCTCTTTTTGGTTTAAACGTCATAGTATAATCATAAGAACAACATATAACACCTTAAAATAGATAAGATATTATAAGCATTTTACCATATTTTAAAAAATATTACAGTAAGCCTTGCCAATTTACTGTAAACTAATTCAACATTACAATTAACCCATTTCGCATACAACCCTCTCACTAAAGGCTATACTAACACTAATTAACAATACAGCGTACACACAAACATGAGTTCCGCCTAACAAAGGTGATTCTAATGTTCTCTTGATTGCGTTGCGAAGCGACCGTCCATACAATCCCTTTACACAACTAAGAGATCCTTTGGATTACCTAGGATAATATCATTCTCATTTCATGACATAACATAAATATAATATGACATTCACCGCACAAAGGTTATCAAAATACCATTCATATGTCCCCTTCACACCATAACTACACTACCTTTAACTACTCTATGTAAGTACTTACTCATTTACATGCTTACCAACATAAGTAATTATCTTTAGTAGTTCATTCAATAGACATTCATCACATAAGGACATTCAAATAATAATATCGAAGATGACCTAAGAACTGACTCACTTACATCGTAAAAGCCTAATCGTGCAATGTCTTGATAGCGTCCCATAACATCGCCAAAACATCATAGCACTTCTTCAACACTAGTGAGTATCTCATATGACGAGACTAGACAATAAACGACATAAACCATGTTAACTAGGCATAGAATCCAGAGTTGTAATTTAATCCGATGGAGGGTGTTATACTTCCCACTGGTAGAACTGGACACATCCATGTAGGCCTACGGATAAGGAATATGAAGGGTTTCTTTTTATGCTATCCTCATCCTTAACTAGAGCTACTTCCCGAATCATACTCACTCGGTGGTAGCCTTTCTTCTCATAGAATATTTCAATTAATGAGTACATGAAGAGGTTCCATATCTAGTTCACAACTCAATCACATTACTCCTTATCGAAAAGGTCCCCTAGGCTTGGTTTACATTGGTTAAGATGATAGCTTATGATTTTCCTAAGGATTATTTCATGTCATTCCAGACTATCAATCCCTATGTCCACGATTCACATAAGAAGGATACCATTACGTCTATCGACTTTAAGGATATCATAACTATACAACTAGGTTGAAGGATTTACATAATGATCTTCTTAGAAACATTCAAGGTCACATGTCATTAAGACATTCAAGACTAAGAGGCTCTAGCATGCTAAGTCAAAAGACATATTCTCATTAGATATGTATCAAGTATGGGACACCACTATACTAAAATAAGACACAATATAATTCACATAGAGCATATAGCATATATTTGAAGTAGCACATAAGAAAAACCATGTCAACTTTAGGTCACTCTATACACCTATATAGTATAATCGACATAACCATCACAAGACTCATATAGTCAATTGGGAAGAATCACAGATCCACTCTAAGACTACACAAATAAGGACATAGTAATAATCTAACATTTACACCTAATGTCAATAGAAGAACACATACTTTCACATTACTCACAAGTACATAGGTATAATATTACTCCTCATAAATCACTACAGAAATCATCATAAGATATAAATTATGCCGACAATGCCGTGATTATTATAATACACAAAGTAATGCCGACGAGGCAACATAACTCACAAGAAAAACACATAGCACAGCCACCTTAATTGGAACATACCAATCACAACATAATTTAAGACCTAAATTACATAATATAAAGAGAATTAACAGATTTCTCAATTTGCACAACTTGTGGAGGAACTTCTTCATACATTCTTCCTTCTTCAAACCTTCTAGAGGTCATCCTTATAGTATTCATCTCTTATAAACACAAGAGAAGAAGATAGGAATAGTGACTTACCACCTTAACTCTATAGGCACGACACAAGATTAATGAAGAAAGTTAAACTCTATCGTCCTATATCCTCTCGCCTATTGATATGTCGCGACTCACACCCATGGTCATGACTCTACTAGACGTGACTTAACGAGACTTTTGTATTCCTCAAACAACTTTCATAACATATGCTCTGATACCACGTTTGCCATGACCCTCATTAATATCTTAGGAGATAGGGCATTCTTAGGTCATGGCACGAGGTACTTGACCACTCGGGGGTCTTGTACAAGACCTTTTGTATCATTTATCGTATATACATATGTGAAAAGTAGTGCATAATTATAAATTTTCACAACATTAGAATAGTCTTTCATAAAAAAAAACATAGGATATACTATGTCTCATATCATCAAACCTTAGACACAATAATACTTGGGACGCGATCCATACATCTAATTATAGTTCTCCTAAGTCTATTACAATCTTTCGAAATAATAAATCAAAAGAAATATAATGTCTCGAGTAAAATGAGGACATATTTCAAACTTTTCTTGAAAGATAACTAGAATCCAAGCTTTCCTTCAAGACACCTTCTCACTTTCCACCGACACCTTTTGATACAAAAAACGTATGGAATTAGTACAAACACTTGTACTAAGTATGACTTAATGCACAAAATAATAAAAATTAGCATTTAATGGAAATATGTTTTTTTTTGTTTAAACATCATAGTATAAGAATAAGAACAATATTTAACACCATATAAAAAGATAAGATATCACATATGCATTTTACCACCTTTTAAAAAATATTATAGTAAGCCTTGCCAATTTACCGTGACTAATTCTGTGAACCTATTAAGCATACAACCCTCTCACTAAAGGATATCCAGAGACACACTTACAATACACCATATGCATAACTATGAGATCCTCCTACCAAAGGTGACTCTAAATTTCCCTTGAGTGAGTTGTGAAGCGACCGCCCATATAATCCGTTTACACAAACCTAAGATATACTTTCGATTACCCAGGATAAGATCATTCTCATTTCATAACATAACATACATACAAATGATATTATTCTCACAAAGGTTATCAAAAAACATAATTAAGTAAATCAAGAAGATATGATCATAAATCCTCTCAAAGATTACCTAAATAATCCTTAAGACTACCTAAGTTTATATCATGTCTAATGTATCAACCAACTTTCCTATCTAGATTCATTTTGATGACTTACCTAGGTAATACATGAGGTGACCATTCATGTGCCCCTTTCAAACCTTAACTAGACAACCCTTAACTACACTAGGTAAATATTTATTAATTTACCTCCAGTCCAACATAAGTCATTATCATTATTAGTTCATTTAAGAGTCATTCATTACATAAGGAAATTGAAGTAATTATCTTAGACATGACCTAGGGACTGACTCACTAACATCTTCAAAAACTAATCGTACAATGTCTAGATATTGTCCCATAAAACTATCTAAACTTCATAGAACTTCGCAAACATTAGTAGGTAACCTATATGATGATAATAGGCAATAACCGACATAGATGATGGTAGCTAGGCATGGAATCCAGAGTTTTAACCTTGTCCGATGGAGGGTGTTCTACTTACTAGTGGTAGAACTTGGACACATCCCATATAGGTAGATGGCTAAGGAATATGAAAGGTTGTTTTGTATTGTAGCCTCATACTTAACTAGAGCTACTACCAAAAGCATACTCAATTAGTGCTAGCCTTTGTTCTCATAGAGTATTTAAATAAAGGAGTACATGAAGAGGTTCCATATGTATTTTACAACCAAATCATATTATACTTTATTAAAGATGTCCCATAGGGTTAACTTGCAATAGTTAAGTTTATAGCTTAATGATTTTCCTAAGGACGATTTCATGTCGTTCCAGCTAATCAATCTCTATGTACACCATTCGCACAAGAAGGATATAATTACGGTCTTGGATCTCAAGGATATCATAGCCTTACATCTAGGTTGAAGGCTCCACATAAAGGATGTTATTAGCAACATTCAAGGTCACAAGTAATTCATACATACAAGACTAAGAATCTCTTGCGTCGTAAGTAAAGAAGTCATATTCTCATTATACATGTATCAAGTAAGGGACACAAGTCTACCAAAACAAGACACAATATACTTCACATATCATATATAGCACAACTTTTAAGTAGAACATAAGAAAAAGCAGATCAACTTTAGGTCACCCTATACAATACTATAGGATCATCAACATAACCATCACAAGAATCATAAAGTCAATTAGGAAGAATCACACATCCACTTTAAGACTACACACAGAAGGACATAGACATAGTTTAGCATTATCAACTAATGTCAATAGAAAAACACATAATTATCATTACTCACAAGTAGATATAGATGATCTTACTACCCATAAATCACTACACATATCATAATATATCAATTAATGCCATAAAGTCCATGATCATTATAATACATAAAATAACACCGACGAGGTCACAAAATTCACAAGTAAAAGATATAGCAACGCCACCACTAGTAGAGCATACCAATAATAACATAATTAAAGACCTAATTTACATGATACAAAGAGAATTATGTCAGCAAACGTCCAATCCATTCACACAACTTCAATCAATCACCGAATCATCCAATATAAAACCAAAAGGCCCTTACCAATGGTCATGATCATCAATTCAATACAAAAATCATAATACTCAATTAATCTACATCAATTCAATATATATTTATCAATTTAAGACAGACAATACATCAATATAATACAGTTCTTTCATCATTCAATAGCCTAAGGAAAACTACAGTAGAATTCATAAGCATTAAGACTTGATCATAACACCTATAACATAGAAAATTGAAGAGTTCAGGTTTTTCATGGGTTGATGAATATTTTAGGTGAAAATAATAAAATTAACATCAATCCAATAAATATTGAATGATTTAAAGCATTTATTGCAGGAACACATGGCTAGATCACAAGTTACAAATCTATGTTTTAATAAAGTCTTTGAAAATCACTTTAAAGATTGGATGCTATATGATAGAATTTTCAAGGATGAAAAAATATATCCTTACGAATTCTAATCAACAAAAAATGAGAGATATTTGTGGAGAAATCAATCTTCAAGCTTCAATGGAGTTCTAGAGAGTTTTTTAGATGTTATGGTTTTGATTTTAGAATAATAAATTCATCTAGGTAGTTAAGACTCATAAACCCAGTTAAATTACCTAGAATTCTTTTAGGAAACCGCTCAAACATTTATTTGTACGTGGCATGAAATTTCCACTTCACCTCATACATTTTACAGTATGATGCGCAGGTTAGAGACCCAACATACTACTGCCCAACAACGGGGCGTATGTTCACAAACGGACTGTCCAGGCTCCATGTCAATTGGGACAGAGGCTGGCTTTTGGGAGAATATGATCCCTAGGAAATGTCTTGAACCATGAACACCATTAACGGGGATTCGACCATCTTACTGGCTTTCGATTGCCTCCATCATTTGGGGTTGTTCTAGACAGCCTTACGCTCTTGTGAAGGTTCCTTCCTCAAGGACCCTTTGTTGTTCCTCGGGGATGTTTTCTCGCATTTTTACAGCCTGAATATGCTCTTATATAAGTTTAGGACCTATCACATAAATTTTATTTAAAATGAACACAAAAAACACAATTAAACATACTAAGACACACAAGGTCGTTTCAAGGTAAACATTTCGAAGGTCATAAATGTTCTTTGACGTTTGACATCCAAACTTCATGAAACATGAAACACTTCCTATTAATACTATTATTACTCATATAAGGACCACATAAAATCTTGATACGCACATAATCACATAATAACACATAAGGCATATAGGTGATTGAGTCGTCGAACGTCTTGGTCGTCCATTGACGTTTAAATTCCAATTCACTTAAACATTTGGAAAGTTCCTCATTACCAAGTTATAAACCATTTTAGTACATTAGACATCATGAAAAAACATTTTAGGCTCTATTTTCTCCTAATTAATTTTAGAGGTTTGTCTTTGAACTATCTCTTATGGCATGATCTTTCTCTATAGCCTCATAGATAATCTCAGGACCAAGGAGTGAGGACTCACCAACCTCAAACCATAAAACTAGAGACCTAGATCTTCTATAATAAAGATATTCAAAAGGGTCCATGTAGATTCTCGAATTGTAATTATAGTTGTAGGAGAACTAAGTTAATGGTAAGTTATCATCCCAACTTCCCTTAAAATCAATAACTTAGGCTCTTACCATATCTTCTAGGGTATGTATTGTACGTTTTGCTTGCCCATCTATATGAGGATAAAAAGCAGTGCGAAGTTTCACTTGAGTACCTAATATCTTTTGAAATGCTTTCCAAAACTTAGAAGTACATTGGGCATCTCTATCCGAAATGAAGGACAAGGGAATCCCATGAAGACTCACAATGTCATTAATGTAGTCCTTGCACACTCTTCAGTTTTGCATATAAAGGGATAAAGAGGGAAGACTTGGTCAGCCTATCCACCATAACCGATATTGAACCATTCCACTTCCAAGTAGGAAAATTCATGATTTGGGTTAAACTACCTGATTATAGATGCACACATTTAACTTGTTGGAAATATTAACACTTTGCAACAAACTCCGCAGTATACCTTTTAAAATTTTCCATCCAATAGACCTCCCAAAGATCATGATACAATTTGTTGGCACACGGATGTATAGAATAAGGGGAACCATCGGATTCTACTAGAATTAAATTTCTCAAATCCTCAACACCCGGTACGCATAATCTCCCTTGGTACCTAAGAACACCATCTCCCCTAGTGAGAATGACTCATTGATCTCCAAGTACCGATTCCTTCAACTCCTTCAATCGAGGATAAATATGTTGCTTAGATTTAACCTCCACCACTAATGATGACTCAAAGTTATGATGGACATGAGACCACCACTTGGAAAATCTTCTATCTGTACACCCAAATGAGCAAACCTATGAACATCTTTCACTAGTTCTTTCTTCTCTAATTCAAAATGAAACACACTACCCATAGTCATACAACTTAATGAATCCGCACCTACATTTTCCTTGTTGGCGTATTAGAGGACACTCACGTCATAATCCTTCAAAAGTTCTAACAATCTTCTCTCTAGAAAATTCAAATCATTTGGTGTAAACACATATTGAAGACTCTTATGGTCAGTAAACACATAAACATGCACACCATACAAGTAATGTCTCCATATCTACAAGGCAAAAACTACGGCCGCTAACTAAAGGTCATGAGTTTGATATCTTATGATGAACTTTGAGTGGCCTAGAGGCGTAGGCTATTACTTTGCCATTTTGCATGAGGACACATCCCAAGCCCACTCGGGAAGCATCAAAATACATCACTAAGCCTTTATTACCTTCCGGTAAGGTCAAAATCGGAGCGGAGGTAACCTTATCATTAAACTCTTGAAAACCTTTTTCACAAGATTCCGACCAATAAAACTTCACCTTCTTTTGAGTCAAATCTGTCAAAGGAGAGGCAATAGATTCAAATCCTTCAACAAACCTTCTATGGTACCTAGCAAGACCCAAGAAACTTTTAAAGTCGGTGGGAGTCAATGGTTTAGGCAAATTTCTATCTACGTCTTTCTTCTTTGGATCGTTGTCTGCACCCTTACGAGAGATAAAATGGGCAACAAAAGCAACTAACCTCAACAAAGTTTCACACTTACTAAAATTGGCATAAAGTTGGTGTTCTTTGAGAACTTCAAAAGGCCAAATTCAAATGACTCTCATTCTCTTTGTCATTCTTGAAGTATATCGAAATATCATAAATGAACACAATCACAAATAATTTGAGGTAATATCGGAAAACTCTATTCATTATATACATAAATGTTGTCGGGGATTTCGTTAACCCAAAAGACGTCACTAGAAATTCATAGTAACCATATGTAGTTAAAGAAAGATGTTTTGGGATTGTCTTCTCCTCTCACCCTAAGTTGGTGATATCCCGACCTTAAGTAAATCTTGGAAAAGTAGCTAGCACTACGGAGTTTATCAAATATATTATCAATAAAAAAGGAGAGGATACATTTTCTTTATGGTGACTATATTGATTTGACGATAATCAATGCACATCTTAAGGGACCCATCCTTCTTCTTTCCTAACAAGACCGGACCACCCCATGGAGAAATAATAGGTTTACTGAAATCCTTGTCTAGTAAATCTTTGAGTTGGAGATTCAACTCTTTCAATTCAGCTGGAGCCATCCGACATGGAGGAATTTAAATGGGATTTGTATCTGGTAACAAGTCAATGTCAAAAATAATTTCCCTTTCAGGAGGAATTTCGGAAAGGTCATCACGAAATAACCTCCGAAAATTCTCTTTCTGTGAGGACTAACTCAATAGTAGGAGTTTCACATTTTATATTTTTAACCCTCACCACATGGTATATACAACCCTTTTCTATCATCTTATAGGCCTTGAAGAAAGAAGTGATTTGACCCCTTGGCATAAAATTTCCCCCCTTTCACTCTAAAATGGGTTCATTTGGGAATCGAAATTCACTACCCTCGTTCTACAATCTATGGATGGAAAACAAGCATGGAGACAATCCATACATAAAATGACACCAAAATCAAACATTTCAAGTTCTATCAAGTAATCAACAGTAACACTATTGGGCAACATTACATTACATTTCCTATAGACTCTCTTTGCAACTACGGAATCACCCATTAGGGTACAAACCACAAAGGGTTCAATCAAAACATGGTGAAGTATATCAAATTTCAAAGCTACAAAAGGTGTAACAAAATAAAATGTAGAATCTGGATCAAGCAAAGCATAACATTAATGGAGAAGACTTGTAACATACCATTCACTACATTAGGAGATCTCTCTTGTTCACCCCTAGCCTTGAGTGCATAAAAATGGTTTCGTTTTGGAACTTTGGTTGTAGGACATCTTTATTAGACCTGGATATTCCCCTTCCCTTAACTCTTCACACTAGGAAAATCTTTCATCGTATGAACACTTTTGCCACAACCATCAAAAATATTTGTTCCAACAAGGCATTCACCCACATAATTCTTACCACAATTTCCACAAGTTGGTCTTTTTCTGGAGAATCAACATTTCTCCCATTCTGAGATTTAGGGTTAGATCCCCTATGATTTTGAGTCTTGGAGAGATTTGAATGAACTTGGTTTGAAAAATTCTTCTTGAACATAGGCTTGTTTTGAATGTCAAGCCTACACATAGAAGAACCAATTTCAAAAGACCTTTCCTTCTTAGCTTCTCTATTCTTCTTTCATAGATGACTCTCCTCTACTTTTTGTGCATGAACCATCTTCCTAGAAAGATACATGTTCTCATGAATCGTAGTTGCACGACATTCTTCTTCAAGCTCTTTTGACACGCCTTTTACATAACATCTCATTTCATCCCTATTATTCGAAACCAATGAGGAAGAATATCTGGACAATTTATTGAACATTAAGGAGTATTTA
Source organism: Solanum pennellii (assembly GCF_001406875.1). Taxonomy (NCBI): domain Eukaryota; kingdom Viridiplantae; phylum Streptophyta; class Magnoliopsida; order Solanales; family Solanaceae; genus Solanum; species Solanum pennellii. The sequence goes on from NC_028643.1 coordinate 52,386,519, forward strand.
TTAACACTCATACCTGCTTTCCGAAGGTTGATGAACTCCTTTACCTTAGGTTCCCTTTGCTCCTTTGGAAAAAACCTATCAAGAAAGACCTTCTTTAATAATTCATTTTTACTTAAGGGAACAATATGCCATAATTGACATTTGACCATGTGAGCTAAACCTGGAATCCGGTGTCATGACACCCCACACCGAAAGAAGGTGATCTACTTGCCAAGGTAGAACCAAAACATGAACATAACATTCTAGGTGAAAACCCTTCATTAGTGATATTAAAATTTAATAGTCATATAATGTAAGGCATACAAGAGACATCATAAAGTCTGCATTATCGTATCCTTAACATGATTCAACATTTAACATATTCACTGCCTATCATACATGTATAGCAACATCATACATAATTTAATTGCATTACAACATCAATTATAAGTCAACATCAACATAATAGAGTAATCATGACTTTTAAAGACTTACTTATTGCTTCCAAGAATCTCCATCGAGAACTTACACTTAATTCATAACAATCATCCAATAATATAGAGAAATGCTCAATAACATAACAAATGGCAACCACTCTAGTCATGCACAAGACCAATTCATAGTTACGGTGAACGAAAAGAGTTCTTTAAAACTATAGCTCCAATCCTCACATTTACCTAACATTAAGTGATCGATATAACATAATCAAATCAATTATTTAGGGAGAGGACGTGATTCACACAAAAACCAACAATACCATATAAATTATTCATCCATACATACTTAATTATCCATAGAAAATCATAGTTTTTCGTCCTTAGTCATAAATCTATAGTTTGGAAGAAAACCCACCTATAAAGTAAAAATCCTTATAAAACTTTTTTCGAAGGACCTTTTGGGAAATAAATCTCAATAGTGAAGAACACATACCTTATTGATGGTTATTCAATGAATTTTGAGTAAAAACCTTAGATACTTTGTGTTCTTCCTAGAAATTTTCCTGTTCTTCAATGGTTGTTGAATAAAATGAGAGTTTTGATATAGATTAGAGGGATTTGTTAATTTTTATTTAGAGTGTATGAAAGTGGTTTAAAAATAACCTAAAAAAAGTATAAACTCGTCCCTTCATATACCGAAAATACGCCTTACTTAAATGATTCTTTTTGTAAAGTTTAATTGACTTAAAAATGACACGGACAAATTTGGGTAGTGGTTGCACATCGTGGGGGCAATTCCTTTTCTTTTTTTGAAAATTTATGTGAACGAAGTGTCACAACCCGGCTACCCCAGAGACAAAGACACGGAACCTAGGACCACAAGTAATCCCAAGCTAACCATGGTGGCATGATCATGAGCATACTAATGCAGAAGATAAATCATAATTTATACTAAAAAGAAGGGGAATACCCATATTCTATATCTGAGATTAATGAAATATTGATTAGTTTCATACAATGAATTTATTAACTCAATACTAAGCTGAAACTACCTATGTTAGAAAATAGCCTTTAAACTTACTAGAAATGTTGGGGCAGACCCTACACTAATCTATCAAAACTGAAACTAAAAGACTAAATACTCAAAAGGAACTCATGACTATTATCAGCGGAGAATGAGGACTCACCACTAAATCTGCTTAGCTGGAGATCGAACATCCATCAAAAAGTGATCTTGATGCTTAGAACATGATTCTATATCACGAGAAGATGTAGCATATATATCTGTCAGTACTTGAAGGTACTGAGCATTAATTATAGAATAAAGCTGAAACAAAATATGATTGAACAAGCACAAAAATGAGTATAATAATTTGACCATTATATACTGAATTCTGAGCTAACTGTATGCAATAACCAATTTATAACATGCTAAAACTGAATACTGAATATATTGATAAATGGTCAATAAAGAGTCTCACTGAACTTTGTACGCCACTAATAACCAATAATAAAACACATGAGCTATATGTGGAGTTCGATGTATACGCCCCATCGAGTGGACCCAATATACCCTACAAAAGATATAAAGGCATCCTAGCATGATCACTAAACTGATTGCCCACAGAGAGGGCTTACAACCTACATGGCTAGTAGTTATGGGACTAATCAGGTTCACTGAGACCTAGTCCAACTCGGTACTATGCTTCTCTTAATGAATTATGTATAATAACTGATTATGACAGTGTTTTTGTAAATAATGGATAGCTCGAAATTGAACATGCAAACTGGGAATGCAACATTCAATCTAATAATGATGCATTAAAAACATAGCATGTATAATTAACTAACCCAAATACTTGACCTATCATGTGTAATTCAAGAACTAAGGAAATACAAAGCTAGGATTCTGAAATTTATGAGATAATCTGAGCAATAACATGATAATCGTATCTGGAACATATATTTTAACTAAATCATGAAGTTTTGCTGAAATTCAAAGAATCCTAGGTTTAATCATGATGATTCAATCAAGAACTGACTGAGAACTACGGACCCAATGGGTAAAAGCAACCAACTAGTAAAATCCCACCTACATGGTGATGAGATTGAAATAGAAACATTTTGATTTCTTGGCTGGAATTACGGGAAACTTGCTTCGTTCTTGAACAAGGGTTTATGAGCTTATTCTCCTTTATTGCTTCTAATGTTCTAACTTTTGATTAATGATATTGACTAAGGTAAGTTCTTGTTATGTTTCTGGGCTTAAAGTGACTAAATTATGATGATTTTGGGTAAAAACTATGTATCTTAAGGCTTAAACAAAGTGGAAAAGACCAAAAGACACCTGGGTTAGTTGATCTCGAACCAACCGACGACCAGGAGTGACGGTGTGCCGTTGCATTGACGGTCCATCGTTTTGTCAGTAAGTTGGGTATGTTCTACAGGCCTTTGCTAAAACGGGTATAACTCTTTAAGCGTAGGTCTGAATTTACCATGGTTGTTGACTATGGAAAGCTAATGTACCTACAAAACGTGATTGTCATCCATGGCTCTTGTCAGAGCGTGGGTAAATGAGGTATCGATCGATAGTCACAGACTACAGACCGTAGATCCGTCCGTCGATCTTCACTTAACCAAATTTTTCTGGGCTGAGATTTTGGGGTTTTCTTACCCCATTAACGGATGTGCAGAACGGACTGTGGTTCAGTATAAGTCCGTCGATGACCCCATTTGGTGCACCTGCAGATTTTTCTGAAAAGATAATTTTTGGTCTGTTTTAGATACGGGGTGCTACATTATCTCCCCCTTGGGAACATTTATCTTCGAAAAAAGACTAAACTAGCTGGAATATAGGGGGAGAGGTTCAAACCCTACTACTAAACACTAAGAGTTAAGTTTATGACTAAATTGAGTTTCGAGAACATGCAAATACACTGAAAATGCAACTGCAAACGGAGGAAACATGATCTAAGCCTTAATTCACGCATGAATGACTTCATGGTTGCTTCTGCTTTTACTGTACAAGTAGCTCCCTCTACGGACTGACTCCTCTACAAAACCTTGACTTAAACGACTTCTTTGTTTCTCAACCTTCTAACATGACAGTCAAGAATCTCATATGGTACATACTTAAAAGAAAGATTATGTTTAACTTCCATACTGTCTAATGGCATTATAGAAATTGGATAACCCACACACTTCTTCAAAAGTTAGATGTGGAAGACTCGATGCAGTGCTGCTAATTCTGCTGGCAACTCTACCTCTTATGACACCTTTTCATTCCTTTTAATAATCTTGTAAGGGCATGCATATCTAGGACTGAGCTTCCCTTTCTTCCCAAATCTAATCACCCCTTTCATAGGTGAGACTTTTAGAAAAAACAAATCATCATCTTAGAACTCTATCTCTCTTGTCCTTTCATATGCATAAGATTTCTGACATTTTTGGGTTGTCTTAAGTCTATCTCTAACGACGTGTACTTTCTCCATAGCACAAAGGACTGAATCTGGCCCTATCAAAGCCACTTCACCTAATTCAAACTAGGCAACAACAGATCTATATATAAGCCCATACAAAGCTTCATAAGCGGTAATCTGAATGTTGGAATTGTAGGTATAAGAGAAAGGTGATCATTTATCACGACCCAATTTAGAATTGTGAACGGCGTTTAGGAGAAGAGTTCCAAACCATGCGTTAACAAGAAATCTATAGAAGATCGAATTGAGTTTCCTCTATTTTTGTTCCTATCCTTCAATTCCCTGTAACAGAAATCAATAACGCAGCCAACCAATCTCATATTTTTGCCACCTTATTCATCAATAAACTATTTGATGAGTAAATTACTGATTCCAACTCAAAAACATCACTCTCATACTAGGCACGAGTTTGCAATACTAAAGGATACCCATAACTTCTAATAAAAAATGACTATGGAGTGACTCTAAGAATACCAATAAATGTCTATAATAGCTATGCTTGTTATCCACGCGAACAAGTGTGGGCCTCACCAGAAATTATCAACTCGAAAACTCCAGACAATACCAATTGACCTGTATTCTCTATAATAACATATAGCAAGGATTGAGACTCTAGCTCAGAGAGTAATAATACTTAACCACAATCATTTTAGCGAGGGACAACTCAGAAAACATGTTAGAACAATAATCAAAACGATGAAATAATGTTCTTTTATAAATCATAGCAATATTCAATCTTTTGTGCTTTATATGAGAAAAATCAATATATATACTTAATAGTGAACTCATAGAAACCTTTCCATATAAAATCTCACAGTTGTAAACTCAGAAATACACTTCCATATCAAATCTTATATCTGGGAGATTTCCAGGGATGAATCGTCTAATCACAGTGGCCTTCTCTTTGAGAAGTAACCAGTAACAGTGAACTCCTCCTCAAGAAGTTAAATATTCACATCGGTAGACCCCTACTCGAGGGATATCAATAACGGTATACTAGTTTCACATCCCACTATCAAAGGCTTAATCATAAAAGAGTAATTAGAAGATCCACCATGTATAACGATCCCGCCGTTAGCTATGGGATTCATCAAGGTCTATTCCCATTTATATCCTTTTTGTAATCAGTAAAACATTTCAAAATCAAACAATGTATTTAAATTTTTTCAAATCATATCATTTCAAAGTTCAACAGTCACCTGTCAAAATACAATTTCTCAAATAAGTGTAAAACCTATTCAATAACACTAATCATATTTTGTAAGAATGAGAAAGTCTGTAATATTCTTTTCAGTATTATATCCATAAAAAATTTGTCCCACAAGCAAGTTCAGAACATTCAGTAACACGTTTACATTAAAACCATGTGAAAATCATGAAAGTTAAAAAATATCAATTATGGTAAGATTACTACTCACCGTAATTGTTTAGAAAACATCAAGCTCCCCACTCGAGTATCTGTATAAATCCCATTGGTCAATCTATAATCACATTCATATCAATTTCGTATTAAGCTCTTCATACATGCTATTTCATAATAAATTAAAACACCCAACCCTAGAAGTTTCATAAACGACTTAAAATCTGTCCAATCACCTAATTGGGGCTTTAGTCACATAAAACAACCTCCCTTTGATCAACTTCACATTTTAATAAACCAACAAAACAATGTTGCCCATCAACTTTTTCTTCATATTTGCTGAATAACAAGGCTTATAGTCCAAATAATTAGTGTACTCCTTCAAATCAAGAGAATCTGTCAATTCTCTCTATTTCTTTTAAATCGTGATTTCTCTAACTCGCAACACCATTTCTATAGCTATGGAAAATCTAGAGCAAATATATAAATAAGTTCAGAAATTCACCTTCATCTTCTGCTTTTCTCTTTAGTTAAGAATCAATGCTTACTAATTATCTTCCTCACTCCTTCGTTGTTCCAAATCTATTTAAATTGCCATGGTGGAAACAAATTTCCCCACTGATATGGAACTTGAGGAGGCTGGCTTGTTCTTGCATATACTTTTACTTTTTCTCCATTGCTAATCACACAATTAACTGACAAGTGAGAACCAATGACATTGATGAACGTTTGAAGGAAATTTTTGTTTTCTTCGTTTCACTCTACTGAAAATTTCAGCATGGCTTTCTAGGGCTTTTAGCCCAATTATTTTTTAACTAAAGACTTATTTACCCTTATCCTTTCGTAGTGCAAACTGGTGTCTAGTATGAGAGTTACGTTTTGGAGATAGAATAAGTTATTTACTCTTTGAATAGTTTATTTATGAATAAGGTGGAAAAAAGATGAGATTGGTTAGCTACGTTATTGATTTCTGTGACATGAAATTTCAGTATAGGCCCAAAAGCAGAGGAAAATCTTTCCGATTTCAAATCTTATAGTTGTAAACTAAGAAAAAAACTGTCATATCAAATCTTATATATCGTAGATTTTAAAAAATGAATAATGTATTCAGAGTTGCCTTATCTTTGAGAAGTAACCAGTAAAAGTGAACTCCTCATAAAACACTTAAATATTCATATCGGTAGATCCCTACTCAAGGGATATCAGTAACGGTATACTAGTTTCACATCCCACTAGCAAAGGCTTTATCAGAAATTAGTAATTACAAGGTGCACCAGTTCTAACGATCCCACCGTTAGCTATGGGATTCATCAAGGTCTAATCCCATTTATATCCTTTTTATAATCAGTAAAATATTTCAAAATCAAACAAAGCATTTAAATTTTATCAAATCATATCATTTAAAAGTTCAACAATCACTTGTCAAAATACTATTTCTCAAATAAGGGTAAAACCTATTCTATGACAGTATTCGTATTTTTTAAGAATGAGACCGTCTCAAATAATTCATTCAGTATTATATCTAGTAAAGGATTTGTCCCACATGCAAGTTCAATACATTCAGCGAAACGTTTACTTTATAAACAATGTGAAAATCATGCAAGTTATAAAACATCAATTGTGGTAAGATTACTAGTCACCTTAGTTGTGCTGAAAATACAAAGCTCGCCACTCGAGTATCTGTATAAATCCTTTGGTGAATCTATAAGCACATTAATATCGATTTCTTATTAACCTCTTCATACATGCTATTTCATAATAAATTAAAACACCCAACCCTAGAAGTTTCATTAATGACTCAAAATCTGTCCAATCACCTAATTGGGGCTTTAATCACATATAAAAACCTCCCTTTTATTAACTTCACATTGTAACAAACCAAAAAAAACTTGCACTCCTTCAAAATCATGTGAATTCGACAATTCTCTCAATTTCTTTTAACTCCTGATTTCTTAAACACCCTACACCAGTTCTATTGCTATGGAAAATCAGAGCAAATATATAACTAAGTTTAGAAATTTACCTTCATCTTCTGCTTCTCTCTTTATTTAAGAATCAACGCTAATTAATTATCTTCCTCGCTCCTCCTCTATTACAAATCAATTAAAATTGCCATGGTTGAAACAAATTTCTCCACTAACATGGAACTTGAGGATGCTTGCTTTTTCTTGCTTCTACTTTTCTTTTTTCTCCATTGCTACTCACACAAATAACTGATAAGTGAGAACCGATGACAATGATGAACGTTGAATGGAAATATTTTTCTTCTTCTATTCTCTCTGCTAAAAATTGCAAAGTGGCTTCCTAGGGCTTTTATCCTAATTTATATTTAAAAAACTAAATACTTATTTACCCTTATCTAAAATTATGGGGTATTACATTCTCCACACCTCAAGAAGTTAAGTCCATGAATTTTAAAGTAAGTATGTACTTTGTAGGATGAAAAAAGAGAGGATACTTGACTTGCATATCAGTTTCAACCTCTCAAGTAGCTCTTCTATAGTATGATGTCACATAACACTTTCACGAACATAATTTCTTTGACCTTAATTTTTGTACTTGTTTGGAAACTATAGCAATAAGTTCCTCTTAATATGTTAGGTTCTCATCAATTAGTAAGGTTAGTGTTTCAAGTACATGAGAGCAGTCTGAGATACATTTTCTTTGCAGACATAGAACCTTGAACGAGTAAAATATATCTCAGAGAAAGTTTCAAACTATAAATCACTACTATCACCTTGTCTAGGATCATATATGACCTTACATATCTCAAGATCAATATACCTTTGTTGATTCTCGCCTTTTCATAAAGGGACTCTTAGGAATTTGACTGTGTACTCTAAATCTTCTCTCTTCTTATCTGCATAAGACACGACTTCTTTGAGTTTTTGAATAAATTCACTCAAAATCTCACACATCAAATGGACATGTTAATATTTGCTTATCACAAGTTTGATCTAAGAACTTTAGCCTCTCCAACTTTAAACCATCCTTTAGGTGAGTGACCTCGCCTACAAAACAAGACTTCATATGAAGCCATATGAATGCTTGATCGAGAATATATGATTAGCAAAACTTAGTTAGAGATAGGTAAGCATCCTAACTACCCTAGAATCAGGAGTGCAAACTCTTAATATATACTCTAGAGTTAGTATAGTACACTAGTACTAAATGTTCACTGCAAATGAAATTTAGTACTATAAGATTTAATCATATGCTCAAGGTTTCTTGAAAAAATTTCCAAGAGATTATTTGCACAATAATCTTTTCTTAGATATGGTTAACAAAGGTGATAAATTTCATAGTAATTCTTTTACAATTTCCAATTTGGATGTCTGGTGGTGCCAGTTAGATACAAACCAATGGAGTAGCCTTGGCCAACTTATGAAGTCCAACAACTTCAAACAGAGCAAACACCGTCTTTTTTAATCTATTCCTTTCAATATAATTGACCCACTACACGATTCATCTTAGTAGATTCGATGTGCCAGATATATCTAGAGTTGTGAGCTTCCTAAATTATTGGAACATCACAATCTATTTAGACCTGCTAAACATATAGGATGCCCACAGTGAGTCATGGGCCTTTATGTTGTCTGGTTTATCCAACATGTCAATTAAGCTAGCTATGACTCTTTGCATAGTGATAAACATATCAACGATGACACCCTTGTCTCTTGTACAAGTATTATTTCCACCCCTTTAATGAGTTTAACTATCTTATAGTGGACCCTTCAATAAACCTGCTTAATACTTGTTATTTTTCATAATTTGGGAGAGACTATTATATGGAAAATGTGCAAATTTATGTACCCTGTCTAGAATATTCCTGATATCTCAAGATCAAGTCCAAATCAAATGGTAAAAATATAAATAACTTAGATACAACTAAAACAATCCTAATTGCTTCACACATGCAGAAGAGTAAGAAAAAAGAGACAAGACACATCCTATCACATACTCGCAGAATCATGATTATAGAAATGGATGGCAACATAACCATAATTAAAATTCTACTACTAACGTGTGATCCATAATCACAAGAATATCCTAGGGATCTGATACCAACTTTTTCACGAACCAAATTAGAATCATGATCGGCACTAAGGAGAAGAGTTCCAAAGCAACCCCTAACCATAAATCTACACAAAATCAGATAGAGTTTCCTATGATTTTGGGCCTATCCTGAAATTTCCTGTATAAGAACTCAATAACGCAGCCAGCCAATCTCATCATTTCCCATCTTATTCATCAATAAACCATTCAAAGAGTAAATTACTAATTCCAACTCCAAAACATAACTCTCATACGAGACACCTGTTTGCAATACGAAAGGCTACTTATAACTTCTAATAAAAAAATGATTATGGAGTGACTCTAAGAATACCAAAAAATATCTATAACAACTAATAAGCTTGTTTTCCACGCGACTAGTGTGGGGCTCACGAGAAATTATCAACTCGAAAGCTCTAGACCATACAAAAGTCACTTTTATTCTCTGTAAAAAAAATTATGCGACCAGTGAGTCGCTAGATAACTGAGTAATAATACTTAACAGCAACAATTTTAACGAGGGACAAGTCATAAAACAGGCTAGTTCAATAATCATAACGATGTAATAATCTTCTTTCATAAATCATGACAATATTCAATCTTTTGTGCTTTATATAATCAAAATAAATATAAATACTTAATAGTGAACTTAGAGAAACCTTTCCATATCAAATCTTATTGTTATAAACTCAGAAAAATACTTTCATATCAAATCATAATCTGGGAGATTGCGAAGGATGAATGGTCTAGTAAGATTGGCCTTCTCTTTGAGAAGTAACTATTAACAGTGAACTCCTCGTAAAGGAGTTAAATATTCATATATGTAGATCCCTACTCGAGGAGTATCGTTAACGGTATACTAGTTTCACATCCCACTAGTAAAGTCTATATAAGAAATCATTAATTACAAGGTGCACAAGGTCTAACAATACCGCCGTTAGCTACGGGATTCATCAAGGTCTACACCCATTTATATCCTTTTTGTAATCAGTAAAACATTTAGAAATCAAACAAAGCATTTAAATTTTATCAAATCATATCATTTCAAAGTTCAAGAATCACCTGTCAAACTATTATTTCTCAAGTAAGTCTAAAACCTTTTAAATAACAGTAATCATATTTTGTAAGAATGAGACCGTCTCAAATAATCTTTTCTGTATTTTATCTAGTAAAAGACTTGTACCACGTGCAATTTCAAAACATTTAGTAACACGTTTACTTTATAAACCATGTGAAAATCATGCAAGTTATAAAACATCAATGTTGGTAAGATTACTACTCATCGTACTTGTGCTGAAAATACCGAGCTCGCCACTCGAGTATCTTTATGAATCCCTTTGGTTAATCCATAATCACATTCATATCAATTTCGTATTAACCTCTTCATACATGCTATTTCATAATAAATTAAAACACCCAGCCCTAGAAGTTTCATTAAATACGCCAAATCTGTCCAATGACTGAAATGGCGCTTTAATAACGTAAGACAACCTCCCATTGATTAACTTCACATATTAGTAAACCAACACAACCTTTCTGCCCATCAACTTTTACTTTATATTTGCCAAATAACAAGGTTTGTAGTTCAAATCATTAGTGCACTCCTTCAAATCATGAAAATCTGACAATTCTCACTATTTCTTTTAATTCGTGATTTCTGAAACACCAAACTCCAGTTCTATTGCTATGGAAATTTTAGATCAGATATGTCAATAAGATCAGAAACTTACCTTCGTCTTTTTCTATTCTCGATATTTAAGAATCAACGCTTACTTATTCTCTTCTTCGCTCCTTCTCTCTTCCAAATCTATTAAAATTGCAATGGTGGAAACAAATTCTACGCGGATATGGAACTTGAGGATGCGGCGTTGTTCTTGCATCTACACTCACAGAAATAACTGACAAGTGAGAACCGATGACAATGATGAACGTTGGATGGAAATTTTTTTCTTCTTCGTTTCTCTCTGTTTAAAATTGCAGTTTGGCTTCCTAGGGCTTTTAGCCTAATCTCCTTTTTTTTTAAACTAAAGACTTATTTACCCTTATCTAAAATTATAGGCTATTACATTCTCCACACCTTTAGAAATTCAGTCCATGAATTTTAAAGTAAGGATGTACTTGTAGGATTAAACAAGAGAGGATACTTGACTTGCATATCAGTTTTTAACTCTCAAGTAGCTTCTTCAATAGTATGATGTCACCGTAACACTTTCACGAACATAATTTCTTTTGACCTTAACTTTCTTACTTGTTTGGAAAATATAGCCATAGGTTCCTCTTCATATGTTAAGTTCTCATCAATTAGTAAGGTTAGTGTTTCAAGTACATAAAAGGAGTATGAGATACATTTTCTTTGGAGACATAGAACCTTGAACGAGTAAAATATATCTCAGAGAAAGTTTGAAACTATATAACACTACTATCACCTGGTCTAGGATCATATATGACCTTACATATCTTAAGTTCAATATACCTTTGTTGCTTCTCGCCTTTTCATAAAGGGACTCTTAGGAGTTTGAGTGTGTACTCTAAATCTTTTCTCCTCTTATCTGCATAATACTCGAATTCTTTGAGTTCTTGATTAAATTTACTCAAAATCTCTCTCATTAAATTGACTTGTTAATATTTTTGCTTATCACAAGTTTGATCTAAGAACATTAGCCTCTCTAACTTTAAACTATCCTTTAAGTGAATGACCTCGCCTAAAATACCAGACTTCATATGAAGCCATATGAATGCTTGATCGATAATATATGTTTTAGCAAAACGTAGTTATAGATAGGTAAGCATCCTAACTACCCCAAAATCAGGAGTGCAAACTCTTAACATATACTCTAGTCTTAGTATAGTACACTCGTACTAATGTTCACTACAAATGAAATATAGTACTATAAGATTTAATCATATGCTCAAGGTTTCTTGAAAAAATATCCAAGAAATGATTTGAACAATAATCTTTTCTCTGATATGGTTAACAAAGGTGATAAATTTCATAGTAACTATTTTACAATTTACAATTTGGATGTCTGGTGGCGCCAGTTAACTACAAGCCAATGGAGCAGCCTTGGCCAACTGATGAGATCCAAAACCGTCAAATAGAGCGAAAACCGTCTTTTTTAATCTATTCCTTTCAATATCATTGACCATTACACGATTCATCTTAGTGGATTATAGGTGCCAGATAAATCTAGAGTTGTGAGCTTCCTAAATTATTGGAACATCACAATCTATTTAGACCTGCTAAACATATAGGATGCCCTCCGGTTAGTCATGGGCCTTTATGTTGTCTGGTTTTATCCAACATGTCAATTAAGCTAGCTATGACTCTTTTCATAGTGATAAACATCTCAACGATAACTCCCTTGTATCTTGTACCAGTATTATTTCCACCCTTGTAATGAGTTTAACTACCTTATAGTGGACCCTTCCATGAGACTGCTTGTTACTTGTTATTTGTCATAAATTGGGAGAGACTATTACATGGAAAATGCGCATTTTATGTACCCTGTCTAGAATATTCCTGATATCTCAATATCAAGACTAAATCAAATGGTAATAAGATAAATAACATAGATACAACTAAAACAATACTAATTGCTTCACACATGCAGAAGAGTAAGAAAAAAGAGACAAGACACATTCTATCACGTACTCGTAGCATAAAAATTATAGAAATGGATGGCAACATAACAATAATTGAGATTCTACTACTAACGTGTGATCCATAAATCATAAGAATATCCTAGGAATCTGATACCAACTTTGTCCCGACCCAATTTAGAATCATGACCGGCACTAAGGAAAAGAGTTCCAAAGCAACCCTTAGCCGAATATCTACAGAAAATCAGACAGAGTTTCCTATGTTTTTGGGCCTATCCTGAAATTTCCTGTATAAGAAATTAATAACGCAGCCAGCCAATCTCATCTTTTTCCCACCTTATTCATCAATAAACTATTTGAAAAGTAAATTACTGATACCAACACCAAAAAAACATAACTCTCATACTAGACACCTGTTTTCAATACGAAATGCTACTCATAAATTCTAATAATAAAATTACTATTGAGTGACTCTAACAATACCAAAAAATATCTATAACAACTAATAAGCTTGTTGTCCACATGAACAAGTGTGGGGTTCACCAGAAATTATCAACTCGGAAGCTCTAGACCTTACAAAAGTAAGTTTTATTATCTGTAAAAAAATATAGCGAGGAGTGAGATGCTAGATGAGTAAGTAATAATACTTAACCACAACAATTTTAACGAGGGACAAGTCAAAAAACAGGCTAGTTCAATAATCATAACGATGTAATAATCTTCTTTCACAAATCATAGAAATATTCAATCTTTTGTGCTTTATATTATCAAAATAAATATAAATACTTAATAGTGAACTTAGAGAAACCTTTCCATATCAAATCTTATAGTTGTAAACTCATAAAAACATTTTCATATCAAATCTTATATATGGGAGATTTCGAAGTATGAATGGTCTAGTCAGATTGGCCTTTTCTTTTAGAAGTAACCATTAACAGTGAACTCCTCGTAAAGTAGTTAAATATTCATATATGTAGATCCCTACTCGAGGGATATCAGTAACGGTATACTAGTTTCACTTCCCACTAGCAAAGGCTATATAAGAAATCATTAATTACAAGGTGCGCCGTTAGCTACGGGATTCATCAAGGTCTACACCAATTTATATCCTTTTTATAATCAGTAAAACATTTCTAATTCAAACAATGAATGTAAATTTTATCAAATCATATCATTTCAAAGTTCAACAATCACCTGTCAAACTACTATTTCTCAAATATGGCTAAAACCTTTTAAATAACAGTAATTATATTTTGTAAGAATGAGACCGTCTCAAATAATCTTTTCACTATTTTTTCTAGTAAAAGACTTGTCCCACGTGCAAGTTCAACACATTTAGTAACACGTTTACTTTATAAACCATGTGAAAATCATGCAAGTTATAAAACATCAATGGTGGTAAGATTACTACTCACCGTACTTGTGCTGAAAATACAAAGCTCACCACTCGAGTATCTTTATGAATCCCTTTGGTTAATTTATAATCACATTCATATCAATTTTGTATTAACCTCTTCATACATGCTATTTCATAATAAATTAAAAACCCCAGCCCTAGAAGTTTCATGAATGACGCAAAATCTGTCCAGTCACTTAATTGGGCCTTTAATAAGGTAAAACAACCTCCCATTGATTAACTTCACATAATAGTAAACCAACACAACCTTGCAGCCCATCAACTTTTACTTCATATTTGCCGAATAACAAGGTTTTTAGTTCAATCATTACTGCACTCCTTCAAATACATAAAAGTCTGACAATTCTCACTATTTCTTTTAACTCGTGATTTCTGAAAATCTCAACTCCAGTTCTATTGCTATGGAAAATTCAGATCAAATATGTATATATGTTCATAAACTTACCTTCATCTTCTGCTTCTGCCGTTAGGTAAGAATGAACGCTTACTAATTCTCTTCTTCGCTCCTTCTCTCTTCAAAATCTATTAAAATTGCCATGGTGGAAACAAGTTTCTCCATGGATATGGAACTTGAGAATGCTGGCTTGTTCTTGCATCTTATCTCACACAAATAACTGACAAGTGAGAACCGATGACAATGATGAACGTTGGATGGAAAGTTTTTTCTTCTTCATTTCTCTCTACTGAAAATTGCAGTGTGGCTTCCTAAGGATTTTAGCCAGATCTCCTTTTTTTTACACTAAAGACTTATTTACCCTTATGTAAAATTATGGGGTATTACATTCTCCACACCTTATGAAATTCAATCCATGAATTTTAAAGTAAGTATGTACTTTTAGGATGAAACAAGAGAGGATACTTGACTTGCATATCAGTTTTCAACACTCATGTAGCTTCTTTAATAGTATGATGTCACCGTAAAACTTTCACAAACATAATTTCTTTTGACCTTAACTTTCTTACTTGTTTGGAAACTATAGCCATAGGTTCCTCATCATATGTTAAGTTCTCACCAATTAGTAAGGTTAGTGTGTCAAGTACATGTGAGGAGTATGAGATACATTTTGTTTGCAGATCTAGAACCTTGAACGAGTAAAATATATCTCAAAGAAAGTTTCAAACTATACAACACCTGGTCTAGGATCATATATCACCTTACATATCTCAAGCTCAATATACCTTTGTTGCTTCTCGCCTTTTTATAAAGGGACTTTTAGGAATTTGACTATGTACTCTAAATCTTTTCTCCTCTAATCTGCATAAGACTCGATTTATTTGAGTTTTTCAGTAAATTAACTCAAAATATATCTCATTAATGGACTTGTTATTAGTTTCTTATAACAAGTTTGATCTAAGAACTTTAGCCTCTCAAACATTAAACAATCCTTTAGGTGAGTGACCTCGCCTACAATACAAGACTTCATATGAAGCCATATGAATGCTTGATCGAGAATATATGTTTTAGCAAAACTCAGCTAGAGATAGATAAGCATCCTAACTACCCCAAAATCAGGAGTCCAAACTCTTAACATATACTCTAGAGTTAGTATAGTACACTCGTACTAAATATTCACAGCAAAAGAAATATAGTACTATAAGATTTAATCATATGCTCAAGGTTTCTTGAAAAAAATTCCAAGAGATGATTTGAACAATAATCTTTTCTCAGATATGGTTAACAAAGATGATAAATTTCATAGTAACTCTTTTACAATTTCCAATTTAGATGTCTGGTGGCGCCAGTTAGATGCAAGCCAATGGAGAAGCCGTTGCCAACTGATGAGGTCCAACAACATCAAACAGAGCCAACACCGTCATTCTTAATCTATTCCTTTCAACATAATTGACCCATTACACGATTCATCTTAGTAGATTCGAAGGTGCCTGATATATCTAGAGTTGTGAGCTTCCTTAAATATTGGAACATCACCATCTATTTAGACCTGCTAAACAAATAGGATGCCCCCCCGGTTAGTCAGGGGTCTTTATGTTTTCTTGTTTTATCCAACATGTCAATTATACTAGCTATGACTCTTTGCATAGTGATAAACATCTCAACGATAACACCCTTGTCTCTTATACCAGTATTATTTCCACCCTTGTAATGATTTTAACTACCTTATAGTGGACCCTTCCATGAACCTGCTTGTTACTTGTTATTTGTCATAAATTGGGAGAGACTATTACATGGAAAATGCGCAGTTTATGTACCCTGTCTAGTATATTCCTCATATCTCAATATCAAGTCTAAATCAAATGGTAATAAGATAAATAACATAGATACAATTAAAACAATACTAATTGCTTCACACATGCAGAAGAGTAAGAAAAAAGAGACAAACACATTCTATCACGTAGTTGCAGAATGACGATTATATAAATGGATGGCAACATAACCATAATTGGGATTCTACTACTAACTTGTGATCCATAAATCACTAGAATATTCTAGGGATCTTATACCAACTTTGTCACGACCCAATTTAGAATAGTGACCGGCACAAAGGAGAAGAGTTCAAAAGCAACCCTTAACTAGAAATCTACTAAAAATCATATCGAGTTTCCGATGTTTTTAGTCCTATCCTGAAATTTCTTGTATCAGAAATCAATAACGCAGACAGCCAATCTAATATTTTTGTCCCACCTTATTCATCAATAAATTATTTAAAGAGTAAATTACTGATTCCAACTCCAAAACATAACTCTCATACTAGACACATGTTTGCAATACGAAAGGCTACTCATAACTTCTAATAAAAAAATGACTATGGAGTGACTCTAAGAATACCAAAAAATATCTATAACAACTAATAATCTTGTTGTCCACGTGAAAAAGTATGGGGCTCACCAGAAATTATCAACTCGAAATCTCTAGACCTTACAAAAGTCACTTTTATTCTCTGTAAAAAAATATAGCGAGGAGTGAGACGCTACATCAGTGAGTAATAATACTTAACCAGAACAATTTTAATGAGGGACAAGTCATAAAACATGCTAGTTCAATAATCAAAACGATGTAATAATCTTCTTTCTTAAATCATAGCAATGTTGAATCTTTTGTGCTTTATATATTCAAAATAAATATAAATACTTAATAGTGAACTTAGAGAAACCTTTCCATATCAAATGTTATAGTTGTAAACTAAAAAATACACTTTCATATCAAATCTTATATCTGGGAGATTTTGAAGGATGAATGGTCTAGTCAGATTGGACTTTTCTTTGTGAAGTAACCATTAACAGTGAACTCCTCGTAAAGTAGTTAAATATTTATATATGTAGATCCCTACTCGAGCGATATAAGTTACGGTATACTAGTTTCACATCCCACTAGCAAAGGCTATATAAGAAATCATTAATTACAAGGCGCACCAAGTCTAACAATCCCGCCGTTAGCTACGGGATTGATCAAGGTCTACACCCATTTATATCCTTTTTGGAATCAGTAAAACTTTTCACAGTCAAACAAAGCATTTAAATTTTATTAAATCATATCATTTCAAAGTTCAACAATCACCAGTCAAACTACTAATTCTTAAATATGTCTAAAACCTTTTAAATAGCATTAATCATATTTTGTAAGAATGAGACCGTCTCAAATAATCTTTTCAGTATTTTATCTATTAAAACATTTGTCCCACGTGCAAGTTCAAAACATTTAGTAACACGTTTACGTAATAAACCATGTGAAAATCATGCAAGTTATAAAACATCAATGGTCGTAAGATTACTACTGACCGTACTTGTGCTGAAAATACTGAGCTAACCACTCGAGTATCTTTATGAAGCCTTTGCCAACTGATGAGGTCCAACAACTTCAAACAGAGCGAACACCGTCTTTCATAATCTATTCCTTTCAATATAATTTACCCATTACACGATTCATCTTAGTGGACACGAGGTGCCTGATATATCTAGAGTTTTGAGCATCCTTAAATATTGGAACAAATGAATCTATTTAGACCTGCTAAGCATATAGGATACCCCCCGGTTAGTCATGGGCCTTTATGTTGTCTGGTTTTATCCAACATGTCAATAAAGCTAGCTATGACTCTTTGCATAGTGATAAACATCTCAAAGATACAACCCTTTTCTCTTGCACCAGTATTATTTCCACCCTTGTAATGAGTTTAACTACCTTATAGTGGACCCTTCCATGAACCTGCTTGTTACTTGTTATTTGTCATAAATTGGGACAGACTATTACTTGGAAAATACGCATTTTATGTACCTTGTATGGACTATGTCAGGACTATTCCTTGTATATCAATATCAAGTATAAATCAAATGGTAATAAGATAAATTAGTTAGATATAGATAATAGAATCCTAATTCCTACATACATGCGGAAGACTATGAAAAAAGAGACAAGACACATCCTATCATGTACTCGCAGAATCACGATTATAGAAATGGCCGGCAACATAACCAGAATTGATATTCTACTAATAACGTGTGCTCCATAACAAGAATAACCTATGGATCTTATATAAACTTTGTCACGACCCAATTTATAATCGTGACTGGCAATAAGGAGAAGATTTCCAAAGAATGCCTTAACCCGAAATCTGCAGAAAATTGGACAGAGTTTCCTATGTTTTTGGGCCTATCCTAAAATTTCCTGTAACAAAAATCAATAATGTAGCCAACCAAACTCATCTTTTTGCCATCTTATTCATCAATACACTATTCAAAGAGTATATTACTGATTCCAACTCCAAAACATAACTCTCATACTAGATACTTGTTTGCAATAGAAAGGATACTCATAACTTCTAATAAACAAAAATAACTATGTAGCAACTCTAAGAATACCAACAAATATGTATAACATCTAATAAGCTTGTTATCCACGCGAACAAGTGGGGGGTCACAAGAAATTATCAACTCGAAAGCTCTAGACTTCACCAAAGTCACCTGTATTCTGTGTAAAAAATATATAGCGAGGAGTGAGAGTACTTAACCATAATAATCATAATGATGAAATAATGTTCATTCAAATATCATAGCAATGTTAAATCTTTTGTGCTTTATATAAGAAAAATAAATATAAATACTAAATAGTAAACACAGAGAAACCTTTCCATATCAAATCTTATAGTTTAAAACTAAGAAAAACACTTTCATATTAAATCTTATATCTGGGAGATTTTTAGAGGATGAATCGTGTAATAAAGTGGCCTTCTCTTTGAGAAGTAACCAGTAACAGTGAACTCCTTGTAAAGGAGATTAATAATCATATGGGTAGATCACAACTCGAGCGAGATTAGTGATGGTCTAACGATTCCACCGTTAGCTAAGGGATTTATCAAGGTCTACTTCCATTTTTATATTTTTTTTTGTAATCAGTAAAACATTTCAAAATCAAACAGAGCATTTAAACTTTATCAAACCATATCCTTTCAAAGTTCAATAATCACCTATCAAAACATAATTATTCAAAAATAAGTGTAAAA
Organism: Solanum pennellii; assembly: GCF_001406875.1. Taxonomy (NCBI): domain Eukaryota; kingdom Viridiplantae; phylum Streptophyta; class Magnoliopsida; order Solanales; family Solanaceae; genus Solanum; species Solanum pennellii. Next base: position 52,406,300 of record NC_028643.1, read on the forward strand.
CCTTTTCAATAGCAGTAATCATATTTTGTAAGAATGAGATAGTATCAAATAATCTATTCGGTTTTATGTCTGGTAAAAGAATTCTCCCACATGCAAGTTCAAAGCATTTAGTAACACGTTTACTTTATAAACCATGTGAAAATCATGCAAGTTATAAAACACCAATTGTGGTAAGACTACTCACCGTACTTGTGCTGAAAATACCAAGCTCGCCACTCGAGTATCTGTATGAATCCCTTTGGTCAATATATAATAACATTCATATCAATTTCGTATTAGCCTCTTCATACATGCTATTGTATAATAAATTAAAACACACAGCGCTAGAAGTTCCACGAATGACTCAAAATTTGTCCAATCACCTAATTAAGGCTTTAATCACATGAAACAACCTCCCTTTAATTATTTTTACAATGTAATAAACAAACACAACCTTGCTGCCCATCAACTTTTTCTTCATATTTGCTGAATAACAAGGTTTATAGTTCAAATCATTAGTGCACTCCTTCAAATCATGAGAATCTGAAAATTCTCTCTTTTTATTTAAACTCGTGATTTCTTAAATTATCAACCCCAGTTCTATAGCTATGGAAAATTCAGATCAATTATATAACTATGTTCAGAAACTTACCTTCATCTTCCGCTTCTCTCTTTAGTTAAGAATAAACGCTTACTAATTCTTTTCCTCGCTCTTTCTCTCTTCCAAATCTATTAAAATTTCGATGGTGGAAACAAATCTCTCCACTGATATGGAACTTGAGGACGATGTCTTGTTCTTGCATCTACTTTAACTTTTTCTTTATTGCTACTCACACAAATAACTTACAAGTGAGAATCGATGACAATGATGAATGTTGGAAGGAAATTTATTTTTTCTTCGTTCTCTCTACTAAAAATTGCAGCGTGGCTTGCTAAGGCTTTTAGAGCAGTCTCTTTTTTTTTTAACTAAAGACTTATTTACCCTTAAGTAAAATTATAGGGCATTACATAATTTATTTTGACCTTAACTAGCTTTGAAATCGATCACACAACCTCTCAACATATCCTCTAAGGTCTGAATGGTACACTCAGCCTAACTATGCGTCTGTGGATGAAATGTTGTACTAAGGTTAACTTGAGTACCAAGACCCTTCTGAAATGACTATCAGAAATTAGACATAAACTTAGGACCTCTATCTGAGTGATCGACAAGGGACCTCGTGATACCTCACAATTTCATTAATTGTAAATCATTGCACAGTTCTCTACCGAATATGTAGTCTTTACCGCTAAGAAGAGAGAAGACTTAGTCATTCAATCAATCATCACCCAAATGGAGTCATTCTTTCTGCGAGTACGATATAGTACTTTTATGAAATGCATATTTATCACATCCCGCTTCCAAGTAAGAATATCGATCTCTTGAGTCATACGTCATGGTTTTTGATGTTTGAACTTGACTTGCTAGCAATTTGGGAAATTACTCACAAAGTCTATTATATCCCTCTTCGTGCCATTCTACCAATAGGCTTTGTGCAGATCGCGGTATATCTTAGTGGCACCTGGATGAGTAGAATATCTAGAGTTATGGGCTTCTGCAAGGATATACTTTATCAAGTCACCCACATTAGGAACACACAATCTACTCTGGTAGCAATGTACACCATCTCCCTCTTGGGAGAAAACCTCCACTCTCTTATTGTAGATTGCACTCTTAAGTTCAAGCAAGATCAATTCATTTTCTTGCTTTTCCTTAACCTCCACTACGAAAGAAGATTTTGCCCCATTCTGAACTTTTACACCACTGTCTGATATGCTCATAAAGTGAATTCCTAAGAAAGCAAGCCTGTGAACATCCTTCACTAGCTCATTCCTTTCTTCCTCGCCATGGGCTAAACTACCCATAGATAGTCTACTATGAGCCTCTCCTACTACGTGTGCCTTACCAGGATGATAATGTACACCCATATCATCATTATTAAATAATTCAAGCCATCTCCTCTAACGAAGATTCAACTCTTTCTGGGTAAACACATACTGAAGGCTGTTATGATCAGTGAACACATCTACATGAACACCGTACAAGTAGTGTGTCCATATATTGAGTGCAAACACCGCTGCTGCAAGATCGAGGTCATGAGTTGTATAGTTCTTCTCATGCACCTTAAGTTGTCTAGAGGTATACATTATAATCTTATCTCATTGCATCAACACACAACCAAGCCCAACTCTGGATGCATCACAATAGATCACATATGAATCTAAACCCTTTAGTAGAGTCAAGACATGAGCTATAGTCAATCTAGTGTTCAATTCTGCAAAACTTTTCTCATAATAATCTGACCGTTGAAATCTGACCGTCTTCTGAGTCAACCTAATCAATAGGGAAGCTATGGATGAAAATATTTCCACAAACCTTCTGTAATAACCCGCTAAACCTAACAAACTTTTTATATCAATAGCAGAAAAAGGTCTGGACCATTGTTTCAGTGCTTCTATCTTTTGCGAATCTACCTGCATCCCTTCACTAGATACAATTTGACCAAGAAAAGCAACGGATAGCACCAGAACTAACATTTTGTAAACTTTTCAAATAACTGGTAATGTTTGGAAGTTTTCAAAAGAATTCTCAAATGACTTGCATGGTCTTCCTCACTCATAAAATAAATGAGGATATCATCAATTAAGACGATAACAAACATGTTCAAGTACTATTTGAACATTTTGTTCATCAAATCCATGAAAGTTGCAGGGCCATTAGTTAGTCCAAATGACATAACTAAAAATTCATAATGACCATACCGAGTTCTAAACGTTGTTTTCTGAATGTCACTATCTCTAACTTTGAGATGATGATAACCCGATCTGCGCTTCATCTTTGATAAGTGTCTAGCACCCTGAAGTTGGTCAAATAAATCATCAGTTTTGGGGATGGGATACTTATTCTTTATTGTGACCTTGTTCAAATGACTATAGTCAATGAACATTATGAGAGAGCCATCTTTCTTCTTTACAAACAACATTGGTTCACCCCATGGTGAATTACTAGGTCTTATGAAGCCCTTATCTAGAAGGTCTTTCAACTGCTCTTTCATTTCCTTAAGCTCTGTAGGAGCCATTCTGTACAGAGGAATAGAAATAAGATGGATATCTTGAAGGAGATCAATTCCCTTTCGGGAGGGACTCTTGGAAGATCTTCTGAAAACACATCTGGAAACTCACAACCTAATGGAACTGTCTCAAGAGTTTGAGTTTCAAAGCTAAAATCCATTACTTGAACTAGATTATAGAGATAACCCTTCGAGATCATCTTTCTATCCTTAAGGTAAGAAATTAAGCAATCCATAGGCGCTAAGTTACTATCATTCCATTCTAATATTGGTTCATCTAGAAACTCAGAACGAACAATTCTAGTTCTACAATCGAATAAGGCATAACAGGAATGTTGCAATCCATTCCTAGAATGACATCATAGTCTACCATTTCTAACTCTACGATATGTGCTGACGTGACTTTCTGAGGGACTTTGGTAGGCAATTTATGCATACCCGTTTATCCATAACTTGGTCACCGATTTGAGTAGAGACTTAGAAAGGTTTTGAGAGAGTTTCTGGACTAACACTTAATTAGACTCCTATGTAAGGAGTTACAAAAGAAAGCGTAGCCCGTGGATCAAATAATGCATAAATATCAAGGTCAATGACATGTAACATACTAGCGACTACATCACGAAAACCTTCATGCTCTAGGCGAACCTGAAGAGCAAAAAACCTGTTCTGACGCTGACCGCAACCTATACCATATTAATTACTTTGCTGAGTCAAGCGACTTGCTGGTGCTGCTGATTTCGAAGAATGAGCTCTACCATTTCCACTTCCTTGACACTATCTAGAAAGATAACCCCTTAATATGTGACCATACTCACCGCATCCACATAATTCTTCTTTCCCTGCGAGACACTCGCCTAGGTGGTGTAAGTCTTTGTTCATGAAATATTTCCCTGAGACTTACAGGCTGGTGCTCTACCCTTCTGCTCAGACATGTTCTTGGAGGATGGAAAACTAGTTGATGAAGGTTCTGGGGATGGAAACTTCTGCTGACTTTGCGAGTGATTTCTACCACCCAATTTATGTTGGTAATAGTCATAGTTCCCAGTCCTACCCTACTTACTCTTCTAAGCTTGTTCCCTAAGATTATCACCCTCAACCTGTTGTGCATGAGTAATAATCCTAGAGATATTCATATCTCCCAATAACACAGAATTTCTGCACACAGTATTCACCAAATCTTACACACCATACAAGAACTTTTTCATTTGAGCCCTGGAGTCAGCAACCATGTGAGGAGTACACCTGGAGAGTTTGTTAATCTTCATCCCATACTCTTTGACCGTCATGTTTCCATTACTTAAGTTCATGAATTCCTGAGCCTTTGCTTCTCTAAACTATATAGGGAAAACCCTGTCGAGAAAAGTCTCACTAAAGTAATCCCAAGTGATAGGAGCTGCATTTGCATCCCTATTCTCCTTCCACTAAGTGTACCAGATTTGAGCAACGTCCTTCAACTGGTATGATACCAACTCAAAGATCTTCTTGATATCATCCATGAAATTTATAAGTATCCTCATTAGTCTGTGATCATAAGATCTCAGACGAATTCATCCTAACAAAGTCACAGACTTTTGCTGCTGCTAATCCATCATTTTTATTTACAGGAGCATGAACCCGATTGTTCTGGTTGGTCATAGTGTAAGCCAACATCTGTATGACATTCTTGAACTTAGCATTGGAGATTTCTTGATCTGGGACTGGAGGAGCTGCGTTTGCATTCCTGGCATTCGCAGTTCTAGCTTTAGCTTTACAAGGAGGAATGATCTTAAATGTAGAATGTCAAGTTAGAATGGAATAAGATCATATCTTACGTACGATAAGAGTAACAAGAAGTGATGTTTTCCTAAAACGCTTTATAGCCTTCTTCTCCGTAGATTTGGTGTACTCCACACCCGTAAAAAGGACTCTACTTAGTGCATCTTTTCTGACATCCTAGGATTCTTGAACCTAGTAATTTGATACCAAGTTTTGTCACGCCTCGAGCAACCCCGGAGATGCGGACATGGAAAGTAGGACCACAAGTGATCCCAATCAAACCCTACCAGCATGATCATGAGCATGCTAAACATAATAAATTTAATGCGGAAGCTAAATCTTAATTTATACTGAAAAGAGGGGGAATACCCATATTCTATAACTGCGATGAATCAAATACTAATGATTTTAATACAAAGAAGTTATTAACTCAATACTAATATGAAACTATGTCTGAAAATAGCCTCTAAACTGACTAGAAATACTGGGACAGACCCCAACAAAGTCTAGCAAAATTGAAACTTTAAGAATAAATACTGAAAAGTAACTCATGACTATTGTCCTCGGAGTATGAGAAATCACCACCGAATCTACTGAACTGGAGATCAAAGAACAATCTAAGCGCGATCTAGATGATGAGAACCTAAACCTATATCACTAGCAGATGTAGTGCACGTATGCATTAGAAATTGAAGGTACTGAGCATGTAGTATAATATAAAGCTTAAATAATACATAACAAAACAAGCAGAAAAGCATGTAATATATAATAATCGGAATATGATATACGGAATTATGATCTAACTGGATGCAATGACTAATTTATAACATGTTGAAACTGAATATTTAATATATTGATAAATGGTCAATGTACAGAGTTTGACTAAACTGTTGGATCCACTAATAATCGATAATAAAACCACATGAGCTAAATGTTGTGTCCGATGTGTATGCGTTATCGAGAGGACCCAATATATCCTACCAAAGGTATAACGGCATGCTGGCGTGATCACTAAATTGATTTCCCATAGAGGGGACTTACAACCTACTTGGCTAGTAGTTCTGTGACGAATCAGGTAAGTAGTACCCTAGTCCAACTAGATATTATGCTACTCCCAATGAATTATGTAAATTAACTGATTATGACTGTGTTTTTTTTGTAAATAATGGATAGATCAAAACTGAACATGCAAACTTAGAATGGAACATTTAATCTAATAATAATGCATTAAAAACTATGCATGTAACTGAAATACCTGACCAAGCATGTGAATTCAAGAATTTAAGAAATATAAAGTTGGGTTCTGAAATTCTTGCGATAATCTTAGTAATAACATGATAATTTTATTTAGAACATACATTTTAACTATATCATGAAGTTTTGCACAAATTCTACGATAGCTAGGTTAAATCATGATAAGTGAATCAAGAACTGACTGAAAACTATGGACCCAATGGGTTAAAGGAACCCACTAATGAAATCCCACATACTTGGTGATGAGATTCATGGATAATCACTTAGATTTCGTGGATGGAACTACTTGAAACTTTCTTCGTTCTTAAACTAAGGTTCTTGAGTTTTTTCGCCTTTCTAGCTTCTAATTTTCTAACTTTTTATATAGGATTTAGACTTAGGTAAGTTGTTGTTATGTTTCTAGGCTTAAAGTGACTAAAATCTGATGATTTAGGGTCAAAATGATGTATCTAAAGTTTAAAACAAAGTGGGAGAAGACCAAAAGACACCAGGATTAGTTACTGTTGGACAAACTGACGACCATCATTCTATCGACAGTCCGTCATACCATCGACAGTCCATCATTTGATCCGTAGGTTGGATCTGTTCGACAGACCTTTACTAAAACAGGCATAACTTTTTACTCGCATGTCTGATTTTAGCGAGGTCGGTGACTATATAAAGCTAATTTAGTTATCTATATAAGAATAGGTCATGCAACACCAAATTAATTTAGTGCTACGAGTTATGACCATTTGAATTCGACCCAACCGTATTTCCCCCTGAACTGTCTACTAATTCCAACCTACGTTCAGACCTACAGATTGTGGGTCCACCTACGGAGTGTGCTGGTAATATGTGGCTCATGTCATTGAGTCGATAAATGTGATATCGATCAACGATAACGGACTACAAATCGTAGTCTGACCTATGGACCAAAGGTTCGTCCATCGATCATGAATTAATGAAATTTTCCAAGGCTAAGATTTTGGGGGTTTTTGACCCCATTGACAGATGTGCAGCACAAAATATGGGTCAGTCTACGGTCCGTCCATGGCCCCGGTTGTTGTACCTGCAGATTTTTTCTTAAAAGATGGTTTTTGGTATGTTTTTTATATGGAGTGTTATAGGCAGTGAGTGTGTCAAGTCCCCACGTCGTGAGGCCAAATTTTCGTAGAAAATGATGGATGGGGACACGCAAGGGGCTTCACATCTTCGTTGTCCCAAGCTTCTTTGGAAGCTTGCTCGCCAATGTATGGGTCCTCCTCAAGGACCCATCGGGCAGTCCTTGGGGAGTCGTGACCAGACGTTCAGAACATTATTACTATTCTACCTATTCAAAGTATTTCTAGAAGTTTTGGACTTCATTTGAGACACCCAAACCTTTTCCAACATAGGGAGGTCTACTAGTTTGATTTTGCTAGTTTCCGGACGTTAATGTCTTTTTTTGTTGTTTGGGCTCTAGCATTTTATCATTGAGTTTAATACGTTAATATAGGTCTGGAAAAATCATTTTAACCATTATTTTATTGGAGAAGATCTTTTTAAACTCATGTAACTTTTGGAGTATTATTGTAGCTCTAACCGTTCCATAAAAATTTAGCAGCATAAATTCTTAAGATATTCTAAACATAAAAACTCAACAAAGACTACGATAAGATATAAAAATCTACTAGTTCATGGACCAGTATAACATGCATTTCAAGATATTCTAAAACCAGGCTTTATAAATATTCATCCCCTTAAACATTCCAGCTATTTTATCTAGATACTACAACTAACCTTTGTTATAATTTAACATTGTGATTTCTATCAGTGTTTCAAATAGACAAATTCGATATAAATTTTGAAAATCTTTTATGTGTGAGTTCACATATATCTTTACGTACTGTCACGACCCAAAACCGAGCCGCGACTAGCACCCACATTTACCCTCCTATGTGAGCGAACCAACCAATCTAAACCTTAACATTTATATTTAATATCAACATAAAGCAATGCGGAAGACTTAAACTCATTAATAAAAGACAATTCAATAACTTCTAAAATTCAACATCTATTATTTCCCCAAAATCTGGAAGTCATCACCACAAGAACATCTATGATCAAATTACTAAACTAAGAGTATTCTAAGAAACTAAAA
>NC_028643.1:52421334-52559820 GCF_001406875.1 Solanum pennellii
AAGTTCAGAGAGTCGATTTCAGTACCCAAATTTCAGAAGTCTAAGTCTTTTGGAACGAGACACCCTCGACGGCCCGTCGTGTCCATGACGGTCCGTCGTGGGTTCCGTCGACTCACACAGTTTTTCCAGAAATAAAATCTGCTGCTCAAAACGACTAAACAGGTCGTTACACGTACTTAAGTTAACAACATAAAATATATGTCATATCCTTTAATTCTATGCATTTGCCTTAATAAGCCACAATAACTTTAGATTTTTTAACCTTGAGGTTGATGAATATAACTAAAGGAGAACATATTTTATATGGTTAACTTAATTACATAATAGGCAAATGAAAAAAACATAAAAGTTTTTACAAAAATTGAATAGGAAGTGTCTGATATATTGGAATACTTTATTAGCCTTTGAGGTGTTCAATTTAAACATGACTTAGTTAGAGTTTCTAAATAGAATATGCTGAGAGTTTTAAGGGTGTGGCTATGTGTGAGGTGTTAAAACAAATACTCAGCAAAGACCTCCTTAAAATACATATTCATGTACTCTATTGGTATAAAAGATTTTTGTTATTTAATAAATCATGCTAAGATTTAAGATTTTTTTTGCCACTATTTATTTTTCGACTGAACAAAATTTGATTGTTACTCCTCTAATGTTTATCACTGATGATATTTTGTCATAGTCTTGTTTCTATTACAATCTATTGTTTCGGGTATTACCTATTGTTTCTTGTTCTTATATAATGTTTTTTTTCAAACTGTTTTTCTCTTGGGTTGGGGATCTACTTCACTTTTGGGGTACTGCCATGGAATGCATACACTCTACCCTTCCTCGACCCACTTTGTTGGCATAAACTTGGTATGTTATTTTTGTTGTAGTGTACTTTGTGGGTAACACAATCTTCATCTTCCCTTTAATTATCTTGCTTTCTTTATATCTCCTGTTTCATATATGGTTTTGCTGGGTTTGATGATGACTTTGTCAATGTTAATGCAACTACAAAGAACTATTTAAATGCATTTTTATATGAGATTCAAATAAAAATTACTAAATTCTGTCGAACTTGTACCTTAGCCTCAGAATAAATGGGTTGTTGTAGGGTTACTGATCCCACTCTCAAAATCAAAGTGATAATATGCACAAATCTCAGACTCGTCCAATTAACATGGTACATTTGGTCTAACTTGACATCTGTAAGTCAAGTTGTACTATTTTTGCCTTGGATATTAGTTAATATTATTAATGTCCACTGGGAACACCATATAAAATTAACCAGCATGGTATCTTAAGATATTCTAATTTAAAGACTTCATTAAGGAATATATTAATTCTACAAGCTCATGAAAAGTAGGGGAATTAGGAGAAACTCCTAAAATTGTTGTCCGGGAGGTTACGGGTTCAAATACATGGAAACAAGCCATGTAAATAGAGTAAGGGCTGCACACAATAGACCCTTGTGGTTCGGCGCATTCTCGAACCCCTTAGAAAGACATGCATTTTAAGATATTTTAATACAACTAGTCATCAAAGGGATTTGATTAAGATACACACACTTCTGCATGTTCATGGACCAGCCATCCATTTTAAGATATTCTAATGGGAAGACATAGGAAATGGAGTTCATCAACATATATATACTCCATCCATAAGGTTACATTTACTTTTTTTTACATGGAAACCATCTTATTTGGAGAGTACAAATTTTGTATTTTGTGCAATTCATTTTTAATTGAGATAACAAAAGGTTGTTAATTACTATATTATTCCTCAACTTCATCACATTTAATGTTTTTTTTGTTGTTTTTCGATAATAATAACACACACTATAATCTTACAACTGAGGTTTGGAGGTAGGATATATGCATATTTTATCTCTAACTTTACTGGGTAAAGATATTATTTCCAATAGAACCTCTGCTCAAAAGGAATGTTATCAAAGTAAGAGTGCAATAAATATATAAAAACCAAATAGCACGACACAAAGAAAATAAAACAACAAATAGCGTGACACATAGAAGAATAGGACACTACAAAATTACTGAATACTACTGTAATGATAAGAAGAGGAAAAGGAGGAAACGCCCCACGCCCCCCCCCCCACACACACTCCACTCTCCCACATAAAGTGCGACAACACTCGACAACCTAAAAATTTTCTGCCCTGTAATCACTGTCGGCTCTTGCCTTACAATTTTTAGGCCAAAACCTTAGGCCCCCAATTTTTGGGGGGCTCAAATTTCAATAAATAAAAAATCATAGTTATTTATTTCATAAAAAATTATTTATGATAAAATATGTGTGTGTATATGCATGTGTGTATATGTGTGTGTGTGTGTGTGTATATATATATATATATGTTATATTTTTTTTCTAATAGACATGTTATTTATCTTTTTCTTATCTCTTTATTCACTCCATTTCTTTAAATCATTGATAATTAGAGTAAAATTTTGTTAAAAACATGAATAAATAGCCGAAAGTATTGAACAAAGTAAATTACATTATTCTTTCATTTCTTTGTAACTTTTCATATTAAAGTAGGATATACTAAGTTATCAACTTTTTGAATCATATGCTATGATTCTAACTCCTAGATAACTTTATTTAAAATTTATCAATTAGGTATAGAAGTTTATTACCGATTCATATAATAATTTACTCAATCAAAAGATGTTTTTAATGTTCAATTGATAAAATTTTGCTTCAAAATAATAATTAAAAAGAATTTGAATTTTTTTTATAAAAAAGATATTAATTAATATGTTACATCTAAAATTTTTTGAAAATAAATAAATAAAAATAAAATTTATATGAATTTTAGACCTTCAATTAAAATTTCATTTTAGGCCCCCAAATTACGTTGAGTCACCCCTACCATTAATACTTCACTCTCATACCTTCCTATCTAATATTATTTCCTTGGTATGTTGGATCTATGCTAAGTCATATGTAATAACCTCAACACAATGTTTTTCAAGTATACCTCTACCTCTCTTAACTCTTGCTACAACCAACCTCTCACATCTCCTAATTTGCGTATGGTCGCACCTAGTCTTAGCATGATTGAACCAACTCAGTCTCACTTTTCTCATCTTGTCCAGCATGAATCCACTCTCACCTTGTACCAAACAACTTTATTCCTATTCACATCTCTCTTAGTGTGCTCTCACATCCCTTTGAGCATCCTGATCTCAATTATCTTCATCTTCTGGATGTGAGCTTTCTTGAGTTACCATCACTCTGCCCGTACATCTCGACCTCATAAGTTTTACATAATTAAAATTCTTATTAATCCTATTATTAAACAAATACATTGTACGAAAAAAAATCTCATATGGGTTGATGAAGGGACTCTCAATGTCAATATAATTATAATAGTAGTATTTAATTTGGCCTCCATATGCAAGTCAACAAGTTCTAATAATGTAAGCTAGCTGGGCACACCATGTTAAAAGGTTGAAACCTGAGACTTACTTCAATGTTTTATATTCTCTTCTAAACTAAAAATAAACGCTCAGCAGAGGCTTCACTATTAACGTAGGGGTGTCAATTATCACCCCTTTGCATATGGTGGCTCCGTCATTGCTTCGGAGAGGGAAAAAATTAATGAACGCCCTAAAATAGAGAAAGTTTGTTATAAAACATTGTTGCATATTTAGATACAAATTTATCGGAAGAATATCAAACACATTGATAGCTTTGTTCAGGTTTCATGTAGGACTTTTTACGTGAAGAAGAAGCATAGACAAGTAGAAAACAATGAAAGAGTTGCAGCAAATGAAGCAGACAGTAACGGTGAGACCAACTGAATGTTATAATGTAACATGCATACCAGTTGAATATGCAACTACAACGGCTGCCATTGCGTAAATTTGCAATGCAATTGCCATATTATAAAGCTTGATAATAACCGTTAACTGTGTGAGAGCTGATATTGCATTTGCTGCAATGGCAAAATAGGAAAATACAGCACCAGAGGAGCAGGTAAAGGCAATGTTATCCGAAAAAACAAATACAAGGAATGTTGTTCTCCTTAATAGAATCGACATCCCTTTAACCTCTTGCCAGTGTAAAACCAGTTGTGAAGGTCATTTTCATTAATAGAGTTGCCAAAACTAAATGCATTTGAGTTGTCTTCATAATAATTTTTTACTACTTTTTCATGTCCCCTTGCGCTGTCTTCATGACCATTACCTTTCGACTCAGGCTATGCTGGTACCACCAAAATCATCCCGCTAACGCGATACGACTATATTGACAACCTCGTACATGACCATTCATTTTTATTTAGGCTATTGTATATCTAAATTTGTGATCTTGGTAATTCCAATGCTTTCTCTGGAGAAACATTATATAGGAAAACAAAATCAGTCTTTGTAGTCAAGTCTCTACTAAGTCATTTCTTAATAGTATTATTTTAGAATACATGAAATATACAAGTATTTATTTGGTTTGTAAGACCAAGTCAAAGATGTTAGTTTTGAATAATGAATTGTGAAAACCAATCAATAACATCAATAAACATTAGAAGACACTCAATTAATGAAGAGAGAAGTAATACTATTAATTAAAAGATGCTAGTTTGAAATTATGAATTTCGCAAACCAATCAATAACATCAATAAACAGTAAAAACACTCAACTATTGAAGAGAGAAGTAATAGGTTTTTCTTAGATGGCTTGACAAAATAGTCCGTGAGAAAAAAAAATTTATCATCAGGAGGTATGTGAATTTAAAGAGAATTATTGGTTTTGATTATACTCATAGTAAACCGAAAGAACAAGTAAAATAGGTTAGTCGGTTGAATTCTACCTAGTAACCTCCTCCCCCGCCCCTTCCTTCTCGATAAACTCCATTTATAGTTCAATGGATAACAAAGCCCGACAATCTCGTGAGGCTATATGAGATAGGAAGTTAAAAGTATTTAATTGGGTTTGGGGTAGGCATGTTCAAATTTTTTTGTATTGTTATCTTGTAGCATGCAACATATAATATTGCTTTATTTGGACCTCCAATATATTTTTTATTTTTAATCTTATAATCCTTTGTTTATTATTTCTCCACAATCTCTTCACATCCTCATAAGCAATGTAGGCGCAAGAAATTTCATCAAAGATGTTCAGGAATTTTTAGAAAAATAAGTGAGTTATTATTAATTTAACCTAGTGATTCTACCATGAACGATCTCAACATTTGTCAGTATGAAATATAAACAATAAACGTTTTTTTCTTCCTTTTGATGAATTGATTTTATATGATAAAAATATATGATTATTACTTTTAAAATAAAATATTGATAGAACAAATTTGTCTAGCTTTACGAAACATAAATCACACCAGCAGAAAATATAAAAAGAAGAGGATAAAACTCATGTATTGATTTTAGCTTTGGGTTTATAGTTGTTAACATATTTAAACACAATTCTTTAATGTAAAAACTTGGCTTTTTTGTTTTCACCATTTGAAGTGTATTATATCATACATAAAAATTAGGAACACTTGATTTCTAAAAACTCAAAATTAAATAATTGATTCATATATGTTACTCTATATTAATAAATTTTGACATTAATAAAGAAGAAATGATCTCTATGGGATTCGAACTTGCACACCAATGATGAAAATGAATAAGATTTACAACTATGCCATGGAGGACTTTATGTCAAGTCTTTTAAAGATTAATTATTTATCCGTTAAATTCAGAGTTTGACCTCTGTATATCGTGTAATTTTTGGTGAAAGACGGTCAGCATACCACCTTTCGTTGGTTGTAGCTCCGCCCTTACTCATAAGTCATATATAGTCTGTGACGGTGAGACTTCAATCATAAGAACTACAGAAGGAGACGATTAGTTGTAATTGAGTTAATGTTGTTGCATCCAATCTCACTAAAACCCTTTAGTGACATTTATGTAGATTATTTGTTATAAATACTCATATATATTATGTTTTTCTATTAAAAAAAATGTAGCACAAATTATATTATTCTCACTTAATCGTTTGTTTAATATAGTGAGCTTGTTTATGAGGACTTATGTTTGTGTATAACTATAAAACTATTAGCTATGACATAAAATTCATCACTAAGTATTATCTTTTAGTGAAAAAGTTTACTATTCGTGCATAAATATATGAGACACATTCTTTTAGTGACGAAACATAAAAATTCCTAGCAATGTTTTGTTCACTAACGTTTTGCCCCAAAAAATTAATTGGTGTCATTTTGTTTAGTGTTAGTCACAAATTTAAACTTACCGGTGACACATTATTTCATCACTAATAGTGTATGTAATTCATGAAAAACTATGACATCTACTTCATGACTAAATATTTACTTTTAAAGATAAATTTTACTTTTCGTTTTTAAATATATCAGACACATACCTTTAGTAACAAAATATAAAAATTCGTAGCAATGTTTTGTCCACTATAGTTTCCCATAAAAAAATTAATTGGCGTCATTTGTTAGTAATGTTAGTGAAGAATATAAAGCTATCTGTGAGACATTATATCGTCACAATTAATGTATAAAATTCATGAAAAAATATTATTTGTCTTATAATTTTTTAAAGTTTGGACACAAAAAAATTTTTTCGGAAAAAATATGTTTTATAATATCGAAAAATTATAGTTTTTAGTTACATATTATAAATTTTAGCTATGAAAATTTAGATTTAAATATGACATTTATTTTGTCACTAATAATATAAATAATTGATGAGAAATATTTTATTATCTTTAATATATCTGTGATCTAGTGACAACAAAAAAATTGACACAAAGTATTTAAGATGTTAAATAACGATAACTTAAAATTTGTAGTAAATAGTTAAACTAGTTGTTACGAAAAAAATTCATAACTAAATAAATTGTTTTTATACAATTGTTTATAATTATAAGTGACAACATCCAAAATGAATAGTACAAGTGCTTCTAAAGATATAGACAAAGTCCATTCGTTAATGGACAAGTAAAAATATTAAAACTAACAAATTTGGTAGATTTTCTGAAAAATAATAAGTTCAATACATCAATTTACTTAAGTTACGCAACTATAAAATGCATCATTTTAAAATACAATCCATGTTATAAGAATTGTGAGCTGGCACAGTTCTGCAACTAGATTACTAATATTTGTTGATGTAGCACTTTTGTTGTTTATTTGATATACTTTTATTGATAAACAAGATTATAACTAATTTTCAAGTCTTCATTTTAATATTTTGCGTGTCTATTGATTGTGATTGGTAATCTACATAGACTAAGTCAATCTATTTTCTCATATCCATAAATAGGTTTATATTTAATAGTATTTCCATATACGTGTTGTTTATTTTGTATTCCTAAGATACTTAGAACAAAACATTGAAGAACATGGTAATACACAACAAAGTTTAAGAACATTTCATGAACTATAAACTTAAAACTAGTAAAGAAACTAGAATAAAAAATAGATTAGAAAATATATACGTAATTTTTTTTATAAAGATGAATTATTTTCAATCTATGTTGAAAGAATCTTACTAATTCCAACAAACTTTGCAGAAACACGAAGTTACAAAGTTTAATTAACGAGTGAAGAACAAAAGAACTTAACTTAATTCACAAATCTAAAATCTTTAGCACATACCAAGATATGAAAAAAAAAGATCGATCAATCCTACTGAATGCACAGTAATACCATTAATGAAATTATTTTCTCAAGGAAATTATTCCCCTCTAGTATTAAGGTTTGATTTGGAATAAGTCCTCCAAGGATTGAATGATCTCAATCACCAGTGTTTTGATACCTATGATTCTGTTGTGAACAAGCCACTCAACCGCAGTAAAGTACCCTTAGAATATTAAATTTATTATTATTAGAAGAAGTACAGAAAAAATTCTAACTATAAAATGAGAGGAAATCCGTAATATTGCGAAAAGATTCTTAATGTGACTTACCTTAATGGTCACAAACCTTTGGAAAAATCACAATCTTTTGATAAGGTCGTCATTTTTCATAAAAGTCATATTTGTTCATAAAAGCAACAAGTTTTCTTAAAAGTCGCAACTTTTCATAAAAGCCGCCACTTTTCATAAAAGTCATTACTTTTCATGAATGTCGCAACCTTTCATAAAAGTCGCAACTCTTCATAAAATTTGCAAATGTTCATTTTCCATTGAAGACTTTTATAACCCAACAATTCACTAATTGAATGGGGAATGACTCCAAGAAAAAGAAACGGACAAGTATGTGTACTATTATAAGCAAGAATTAATTGTATCTGGATAAGTTGGTTTCTCCTTAAACTTTTCATATTGAACATATGTCGGATATACTTGGTCAATCGGTAGATGCGATATGTTTGAAGCTTCGATCTTTGGTGTATACCTAGTCAACAATATGTCAGAAAATTAACCCTTTATCATTTATGGTTCTTATGGTTGTGTTCGTTTCAGCCATGAATACCTCTTGGTTTCATGAGTTTATAGAGAGATAGGCTTTTGACAATCATCTTCTTCGTAACGGCTTACACTTCATACTCACATAGGTGATTTCTAATCGTATTATCGTGCAGATACACTATTTGGTCAACTCTGACAAGCTTTTAAAATATTTAAAACCATTAAGCTTTAATAACTCATTAACAAGTCTTAATGTTGTATCGTTATTCCTGAGCATGTTCTTCATTGTGAGAATTGATCGTGTTGGTTGACAATGTCCAACCGTCATTCACAACTTTACTTTTCTCCTTGAATGTAGCTCTTGAGATCTCCAGTCTGCTAGATAGAGTTACCATCATTATGACTTGTCCTAAGCCGTAAAATTTCCTTAGATGATCTATCAACTTTATCTGTAGTTACGTGTTTTTGTAATTGGATCTAACACATTATCCTTTGACTTTACATAGTCAATTTTGTTAAGTTTTCTAACCGTATCATGTCTATGTCCTATATAACGAGACTTTTAGTCATACATCATGCTCCATTCCATACCTATTGCATCTTGACTATCAAAGTGTATGTATACTAATGCCAATGGTTTGGGACAAAAAATAATATATATCAAGAAATTTCAGATCCTTTAAACTTATTCACCCACCTTATCTAGAGCACCTAGATCAGAGATCATTGTAGAGCTATATACATGTCTGCTTTGAAATATTTCCAACTGACTGCACCTCTTTGAAGAGTAAATAGATATCCACTCCTTGATTTTACTTCATTCGTCTGTTGATCCAATTTGCATTACTATATCATTTCAATATTGCTTAATATTGTTATAATACAAGACATAATTTTATATATTTCTCAAATACTCCAAAACACATTTTATCGTCATCTAATGAGTTCTATTGGGATCACTTGTGAATTGGCACAGTCAATTATTAGCAAATGTTATATATGATTGCAAACACTTTATGACATACATCATACTTCCCAATACTCTAGCACAACCCAATTGTGAGTCACTTTCACTATCAGTCTTTTGAAATGCAAACTCACATTTATTGAAGACTTGACAATATTGAAATCCAAATATTTCACTAGTCAAGTACCTTTTCAATTCAATTAGAACGTGAAAATGCCAAACATTTTGGAGGTATAAAGACACTTATAGCTAAGATCGCATCAACAACTCCAATATTTTATTCAAAACATTCATTCTATCATATGGTTAGTAGCATTTATGTCATTAATGTCTCCACTGATGATCAACATATCATCAATGTAAAAACAAACAATGAATTTTCTATTTTAATGTTAACACATTTATCTATTCCATCATTCTTAAATTCATTAGAAAACATGGTTTGGTCAAATTTATTATGTCATTGTTTGGGTGTTTTATTTAGTCTATAATGTGACTTAACAAGTTCGCACACTTTCTTTTACTTACTCGGAACCATAAAACCCTCAAATTATTTCATGTAAATTTCTTCCTCCGGTTCTCCATTTTAGAGATTTGTTTTTACATCCATATGATGAATTTGGAGGTATACACCACATATAGCACAATTAATATCCAAATGAATGTAATTCTTGTTACTGGCGAGTATGTGTCTAAAAGATCAAGATATTATTTTTGTCTAGAAACTTGACAAAGGTTTATTTTCTTGAGGAAGATCAACAAACTTCCAATAAGATTACTCAATATTGAATCAATCTCACTATTGACACTTTCTGTCCAAAAGGATGAGTCTACATAATACACAATAGATGTTACAAAATCATATTTGAAGTAAGTATATGTCCGTTGACATTTACTACTCCTCTGAATAACTTTATTTAGTACATCCTTTTTTTTTCTTTACAACGTCCTTAAGACCATTCACTAGACTACTCAAGTCTAATTTTGCAGGTCACGGTCTTAAGTCCTATCTCAATCCTTTTAGGAATAGGAATTTAAACATTAGTTAGACACACTCACACTTTGAAATATCAAAGATAGATTTCCTTCCTTTCCATTTTTCATATGGAATAAATTATGTCCTGAACAAGCAAAATTGTTTTATTTCTAAAAGTACAAAACTTTTTGTTGATCCCTTTTGAAGTAGGGATAGTTCTTCCACACAAGCTCTGTGGTAAATACGAACTTACAAATAATGCATCCATATTTTCTTTCAATATATGGTTTTCTTTAAATTGTGGTGAATAGGACAATAATTTGATGGATAATTCCACTTTTCAAAACATATTTATGAAAAATGAGATTATGCTCTCCATCCCTATCACTTCTATCTTTTCCCAACTAATTTTTAACTTCTATATTATATTGTATAGACGTTTCTATTGCTTTATCCTTACCATTAAGCATATAGATATAATCCTTTATAATAAAATTGTCAATAAAAGTAACGAGATACTTTTTTCCACCAATAGATGGTGTTCACCTCATATCACAAATGTTTGTGTAAATCAATTCTAGGGGAGTAGAATTCATTTAAACAGATTTATAAGAATGCTCTGCATACATAGATTACGCACAAACTTGAAATTTTATTTATTGCACCCGAAGTTTGATAAAAGATGTAAACTGATCAATTTTTCTTACTAAGTTTTGTAATTCACATGCCCCCAATTTTCATGTCACAAACATTAACTCAAGCAAGTAAGAACAATACAAAATGTTGAGTTTGAAGAGCTCTTCGCGAGGTAGATTTTTCCTCACTAATATTATGTTTCTAGTTCTTACAATTCTGTGGGATACAAACATTATTTCAAGTCATCACCTTGTCAAATGTCATTTCTAAAAGAGCCTTTCCATTACTTTCAATTTGATTATTATAGAACTACCCATTGGACCAATTTTTTTCGGGTCTAATAAAGACATTATAATCCAAATGCTTCTGTTACAAAACATGACAAATAAACATTCACCAATATTCATGTGTATACAAATAGTTATATTAAATAGACATACAATTTTATTAAAAAACACATCACTTCAAGTGACGCTTTTTCATAAGAGAACTCAATCATTTTAAACAACTATACGTATAATTTGGTAGTTTCATACTAGGAACACCATATACTAGTATTAGAGAAACTCAACAACCAAAAGGCCAAACAAACTACAAGAATTTTATGTGTCTAACTTTATTCAAAATTATCATTGAATTTAATATCTTTTTCTCTAAACTTAAATTAGACACCAAGTCTAATTGTATTTTTATCATAAGCAAAGAATCCAAAATTTTAAATGTGATCTAAAAATTATTTTTCAAGTAATTGAAAATAGTTTTTTCACATAATTTTCCCAGTCTATCATAATTTCATTGGCAGTATGAAACCTCTTTTGAAAATATTGTTCTACAAAATAATTATAGAGTTTCAATTCTTTTTGACAATCTTAGCATAGTGTAAAAGTTCATTCTACAAACTCATCAACTCTAAGTCACAGGTCTTTTTCCTCTATTATAAATAGACATATAACATAGTATTTAGAAGTGTTCTGTATAACATAGACTATAAAACTACAAAAGTTTTTAATCTATGACAATCCGACTTAATCAAATTCACAAGGAGAACAAAACTACAAAGTTTTTTTTTTGTTTTAACATCCAAACGGAATAAAATTATTCTTTATCAGATACAAATGTTTTTTTCCGAGTAGTCTTCCAAATTGTAACACCTCATTTCAAAAACAGACCAAAAACAAGCTTTTCAGAAAAATTTGCATGTGTAAAAACGGTGGACATCAAGAAGCGATAGACTGACCAGCGGACCGTCCTGCACATCCATCAATGGGGTCAAAAACTCCCAAAATGTCACCCTAGTAAATGTGTTTATGTAATGATGGACGAACGGACCTATAGTCCTCATGTAAGCCTACGCTCCGTGGTCCGTGACCGTCGATCGACACCCCATTCAACCACTCTCTGACAAGAACCATGGATGACCAGCACGGTGCGCAGGTGGACCCATGGTACATAGGTCTGACCGAAAGGTGGGAACTAGGAAACAGTTAAGGGGAAACATACTTGGGTAAATTTCAAATGGTCATAAATCACAACACAAAACAAATTAGGTTTCCCATTACATACCCACACATATATAATTGAATATTTTTTTCATAGACACCAACCTTCATAAAATCATACTTCCGAGTAAAAAGTTATGCCCATTTTAGTAAAGGCTTTTCGCATAGGCCCAACCTACGGACCAAACGACGTGGCATGGAACAAAGGACACACCGTCTGTTCTTGTCGTCGTTTGGTCCGTCATCAACTAACCCAGGGGTCATTTGGTCCTTTCCCACTTTTTTTAAACCCTAAGTTACGTCGTTTTGGACCTAAATCATCATATTTTAATTAGTTTAAGTCTACAAATATAACTAAAATATAGCTAAGTCAATTCATTAAATCAAAACATAGAAAATTAGAAGCAAGAGAGGAGAAAATGCTCAAGAACCCTAGTTCAAGAACGCCAAAAGTTCCAGCAGTTCCTGCCCCGAAACATAAGTATATTTCCTTTGTTTCATCACCAGGTCTGTGGGATTTCACTAGTGTTTTCCTTTCACCCATTGGGTCCCTAGTTTTCAGTCAGTTCTTGATTCTCTTATCATGATTATACCCAGGGTTTCTAGAACTTTTATGGAACTTCATGAATTTATTAAATATATGTTTCAAATTAGATTATCATGTTATCACTCAGATTATCGAATGAATTTCAGAACCCTAGCTTTGTATTTCTTTAGTTCTTGAATTACACATGCTAGGTCATATACATCAATTATGCAGTTATTCATGCTTCAGTTTTTAATGCATCAATATCATATTAAATGTTGCATTCTCAGTTTGCATGTTCAGTTTCAAGCGCTCAGTATTTACAGAAACTCAGACATAATCACTTGAATTACATAATTCATCGGGAGTAGCATAACATCGAGTTGGACTATAGTTCAGCGTACTTAAATAGTCGCAGAATTACTAGCCAAGTAGGTTGTAAGTCCCCTCTGTGGGAAATCAGTTAAGTGATAATGCCAGCATGCCTTTATACCTCTGGTAGGGTATATTGAATGCGAATCCCAGGAATGCACTGCAACTCTTCCAGTACCAGTTCAAGAAGTCTCCAACTTTGAGTTTAGGAATGCCATACAAATGTTGTCTTAGAGTATGAAAAACCATAATAATCCGGTTTATTCTCCTGTTAATGAAAATGGTGTATCAGCAGCAGCAAGGGTCCGACATTGTTAGGATAAATCCGTCTAAGTTTTTAGGATCATAGACTAATGAGGATCCTCAAAATTTTTTGTATGAGAAAAAGAGGATCTTTGAGGTAACAATAGTCACTAGGAATAATCGGATTTAGTTAGCATCATACTAGTTTAAAGATGTGCCTTATATCTAGTACACTCAGCTGAAGGAGAATATGGGGTTCAAAGGCATCTACTATCACTGGGAATGATTTAATGAGACTTTTCTCGATAGATTTTTCCGAATAGAGTTGAGAGAGACAAAGGTTCAGAAATTCATGAACTTAAGGCAGGGTAACATGACAGTGTAAGAGTATGTGTTCAAGTTTACATAACTCTCCAGGTATACTCCTCACATTATTGCTGACTGCATGGCCCAGTTGAATATGTTATTGTATGGAGTGTTAGATTTAGTGAAAACTGAGTGCAGGAATGCTATGTTACTTCGAAATATGAACATCTCTAGACTTATGACTCATGCTCAGCAGGTTGACAGTGATAAGCTTAGGGAACAAGCTAAGGAGAATAAGAAGGCTAGGACTGGAAACTATGACTATTTCCAACAGAAATCGGTTGGTTGAAATCGCTCGCAGAGTCAGCAAAAGTTTTCATCCCTAGTTCATTTATTGGATAGTGCTCCATCCTCCAAGAACAGGTATGACCGGAAGGGTAGAGCACAAGGCTATAAGTCTCACGGAAGTGTTTCAGGCACCAGGACTTACCCCGCTTGACATAAGTGTGGTAAGAATCACCCGGGCGAGTGTATCGAAGGAAAAGAAAGATATTTTGGGTGCAAACAGTCTTGTCACAGGTTGAGAGATTGTCCTTCTAAATAGGGTCAAGGAGGTGGTAATGGTGGAGCTTAGTCTGCGATATAGGACATACCGATAGTCGCCTGACTCAGCAGGATAAGTCATCAGTTACAGGTGCCGGTCAATGGCTGAACTAGTTGTATGCTCTCCAGGCTCGCCAGGATGAGGAAGGTTCTCCTGATGTAGTTACTGGTACGTTATATGCATTGTTAGATCTAGTGGCTACTCTTTCCTTTGTAACTCCTTATATAGAGGTCCAATTCAGTGTTAGTCCATAAACTCTCTCAGAACCTTTCTTAGTCTCTACTCTAATCGGTGACCCTGTTATAGCTAGACGGGCATACAGAAATTTCCCTATCACAGATTCTTAGAAAGTCACCTCCGCAATTCTACTAGATTTAGAAATTGTAGACATTAATGTAATTCTAAGCATGGATTGGTTACATTCATGTTATGCCTCAGTCGATTGCTGAACTAGGATTGTTCATTTTCAGTTTACAAACGAACCAATCTTAGAATTGAAGGGTAGTAGAGTAGCAAATATAGGTCGATTTATTTCGTACCTTAAAGCCATAAATATGGTATCTAAGGGTTATTTATATCATATAGTTCGGGTTAAGGATTCTAGTCTTGAAACACCCAACTCTTGAGTCAGTTCTAGTAGTTAATGAGTTTAAAGAACTGTTTCCAGAAGATCTTCTCGGTGTCCCTCCCGAAAGGAAAATACTTAGGAACTAATCTCATTCAATATACCCATCCTATTTCTATTCCTCCTTACAGAATGACCCCAACAGTGATTAAGGAATTGAAAGATCATTTGAAAGACCTTCTATAAAAGGGTTTCTCATAACTAGTATTTCACCATGGGGTGCACCAGTGTTGTTCGTAAAGAAGAAAGACGGTTCTCTTAAAATCTGCATTAACTATAGATAGTTGAACAAGGTCACAATCAGTAATACGTATCCCATCCCAGGATTGATGAATTTTTTGACCATCTTTAGGATGCTAGACATTTCTAAAAGATAGACCTCTTATCGGGTTATCATCAGGTTAGAGTCAGAGATACTGACATTCGCAAAAGAGCCTTCAGAACTCGGTATGGTCATTATGAATTTGTGTTATGTCGTTTGGACCAACTAATGCGACTGTAGCTTTCATGGATTTGATTAACAGACTGTTAAAATAGTACTTGGACGTGTTCATTATCGTCTTCATTAATGATATCCTCAATTACTCTAGGAATGAGGAAGAAAACGTGAGTCATTTGAGAATTTTAATTCGCTAAGTTTAGAAAATTTTAATTTTGGTTGCAATATGTTGATTTTCTTGGTCACATTGTATCTAGAGAAGTGACCCAAGTAGATTCACAGAAGATAAAAGTAGTGAAATAATGTCCCAGACATACCTCTGCTACAGATATCAGAATTTTCTTAGGTCTAGCGGGTAATTATAGAAGGTTTGTGGAAGGATTTTCATCCATAGTCTCACTATTGGCTAGGCTGACTCAGAAGATCGTCAAGTTTAAATAGTCAGATGATTGTAAGAAAAGCTTTGTAGAATTTGAAATCTAGATTGACTATAGATCCTGTCGTGGCTTTACCAGAGAGTTCAGATGGTTGTGTGATCTACTGTGATGCATACAAAGTTGGCCTAGGTTATGTGTTGATGCAACGAGATTAGGTTATAGTGTATGCCTCTAGACAACTAAAGGTGCATGTGAAGAAATATCCAACTCATGACATTGAACTTTAAGTAGCGGTTTTTGCACTCAAGATATGGAGACACTACTTCTATGGTGTTCATGAAGATGTGTTCACCTATCATAATAGCCTTCAGTATGTGTTCACCTAGTAAGAGTTGAACCTTCGCCAGAGAAGATGGCTTGGGTTCCTTATGGATTATGGTTTAGGTGTGCATTACTATCCTGGTAAGGGGAATGTAGTAGAAGATGCAATTAGTAGATTATCTATTGGTAGTGTAGACCATGTATAGGAATAAAGGAGGAGCTAGTGAAAGGGCGTTCACAGGCTTGCTCCCTGAGGAGTTCGCCTTATGATCAGATGAGACAATGGTGTAACAGTTCATAATGGGGCCGAATCTTCTTTGGTAGTTGAGGTTAAGAAAAACAAGACAGTGACCCAATATTGCTTGAACTAAAAGGTGCAATCCACATTCAGAGAGTGAAGGTTTTCTTCCAAAGGGGAGATGGTGTACGTCGCTACCAGGGTAAATTGTGTGTTTCTAATGTTGGCGAGTTGAGATATCACATTATTGCAGAAACCCAAAACTCTAGGTATTATATTCATCCAGGTGCCACTAAGATGTAGCGCAATTTGCGGGTGGTCAACTAGTGGAATGACATGAAGAGGGACATAGAAGATTTTGTGAGTAAGTGCCCCAATTACTAGAAAGTCAAGGTGGAACAGCAGAAACATGGAAGTATGTATGACTCAATAGATCGACATTCCTACTGGGATGTGGCATGTGATCAATATGGATTTCATCACTTGGTTACCTCGTACTCGCATACATCATTACACTATTTGGGTGGTAGTTGATAGAATGACTAAGTCTTGTCACTTTTTGGCGATCAAGACTACATATTTGACAAAGGACTATGCCAAGCTTTACATTAATGGGATTGTGAGGCTACGTGGGGTTCCTTTGTATATTATCTCATATAGAGGTCTTTAATTTACCTCTCATTTCTGTAAGCCATTTCAAAAGGGTCTTGATAATCAAGTAAACCTTAGCACAACATTTCATCCGCAGACGGATGGATAGGCAGAGCGTACCAATCAAACCCTAGAGGATATGTTGAGATCTTGTGTGATCAATTTCAAGGGCAGTTGGCATAATAGTCTTCCTCTTATTGAGTTTGCCTACGACAATAGCTACCATTTCAAGCGTTCACATTGCCCTTTTGAGGCTTTATATGGGCGTAGATGTAGATCTCCTATTAGTTGGTTTGAAGTAAGTGAAACAACTCTAATAGGGCCAGAATCAGTCCTTTATGCTATGGAGAAACTGAAACTCATTAGAGATAGATTTAAGACAGTCCAAAGTCGTCAGAAATCTTATGCACATGTAAGGGGAAGGGAACTAGAGTTTAAAGCTGATGATTGTGTTTTTCTTAAATTCTCACCTATGAGAGGGGTGATGGGATTTGGCAAGAAAAGGAAGCTCAGTCCTAGATATGTACGCCCTTACAAGATTATGGAACACTAGCTGATGAAGGGGCAGTAATTGAAACCTTCTGTCTCTGTGAGAGATTTTCACCACCCGATTTCTACTGAGAATAGTCATAGATCCCTATCCAAGCCTTTTTATTCTCCTTAGCCTGTTCCCTAATATTATCACCCTCAACCTTTTTAGCATGAGTCATAACCCTAAAGATATTCATATCTCCAAGTAACATAGAATTTCTGCACTCAGTTTTCATCAAATCTTACACTCCATACAAGAACATTTTCTTCTAAGCACTGGAGTAAGCAACTATGTGAGTAGCATACCTGGAGAGTTGGTTAAACATAAGCCCATACTATTGGACTGTAATGTTACCCTACCTCAAGTTCACGAATTCCTGAGGCTTTGCCTCTGTCAACTCTATTGCGAAAAATCTATCGAGAAAAAGTCTCATTAAAGCAATCCCAAGTGATAGGAGCAACATTTTGATATACCGTGGTTTCACGGTATTATTAATACTTTTTCCTTAAGTTTAGTGTGTCAAAAGCCTTTCTGTGCAAATTTTTATATAAGTTTCTCCTTATTTGCAGGAAATCTGTCCAAAGATGAATGTGGAGGTTTTTGAGCGAAAAAATATAGAAGAGACCACCTACTGAGCTTTTGAAGGTCCGTCATGCTTGTGACGGTCCGTAGGTGGCAGCGTAGTGCAGCTGCTAAAGGAAGATGGGGAAGTCTGACCAAGTGTGGGGTTACGGCAAGCGTGACGGACCGTTGTAGCCATGACGGTCCGTCCTGCAGGTTCATCATGAAGATAAGAGAAGTAGCCCCCGTACCCATATTCCAAGAATTCAAGTGTTTTGGAATGGATACCCTCGACAAACCGTTGTGCTCGTAACGATCCATCATACCTGCCGTCGAGGGTGATGAAGAGAGTAGCAGAAGAAATTTGCAAGTATGGGACGAGGGAGTCCACGACGGCCCGTCGTGACCACGACATCCTGTCACTAGGTCCGTCAATCCAGCCACATTTTGATAGATATCCAGCAAATAGAGTCCTTGTTTAATTAGGTTTTTATTTTTAATAAATAGTTCAAAAAACCTCGTTTTTGAGGTTAGACTCTTGATTATTAGGTTAGACTCTGGATCATTGTTAGACCTTTTACTATTTTGAGACTCTTGATTATTTTGTAGACTATTTGTGAGATTATTGATTATCTTGAGACTTTTATCATTGATTGTTGGTGACTTTTGGTGATTAATCAAGTGAACTTTCGCATTTTACTCTTTCTCATTGAAGTAAGTGCATGAATTCTTATATCCTATATTTGAATATTGTAATTATGACTATGGGTAACTAAATCCATAACTAGGGTTGTGGGAACCATAGGCAAATAATGAGGTAAAACCTAACTAAAATAACAATTCTAGAATAGTGTCTTGCATGTATTGATAATTCTTTCGTTTAGAAGTCTTTTTAACGGATGGCCAACGTTAGAACTCGCCTTAATGCTACTTGCCGGACCAAGGAGGTAGATAACAGGAAAAGAATTAGCAACATAGATTTAGTGTATACTATCTGATAGGCTAGTATTGATTGGTACGAGGTAATAACTTAGTCAAATATCGAATACGATCCTTAATATGAGGTAAAGATAAGGGTTAGGATAGCAACACATGTAGTCGCACCAAGGTGCGGAGTAAAATTTTCTAGATGCCGGACCAAGGATTTAGAAACACATAACTTATCACTTTGCATGCAAGATACTAGGAAAGAATTGTTATAGTTAGACTTATCAAGTTATGAACCTATGGGGAACACGTAAACGCTAGTTACATTGATTAATTGATTAAACTCCAACATTTGAAGCTGTTAGTTGTTTCCTTTATTTCGCTAGTTATTTTCATTTATTTAGAAATAGAAACCCCCCTTTTTATCCTTTTTGCTTTCCAAGG
Organism: Solanum pennellii; assembly: GCF_001406875.1. Classification (NCBI taxonomy): domain Eukaryota; kingdom Viridiplantae; phylum Streptophyta; class Magnoliopsida; order Solanales; family Solanaceae; genus Solanum; species Solanum pennellii. The sequence goes on from NC_028643.1 coordinate 52,440,960, forward strand.
AAGTAATTGACTGAACAATAGTAATAATAGATTGAAGTTAAGTCTAAACTATTTTCCTCATGGGAACGATCCCAACCACACTAGTTGGGTTATTTACTTGACACGAACGCTTTACTTCTTATTTGAGAAGTAAGTTTTGAGCGTATCAAATTTTGGCGCCGTTGACGGGGATCGAACCCGGGTCATCCAAACGTGACAGGCGGGAATACTTACCACTATACTACAATGATAGTCTGCGGTCGACATTCTTCGTGCAGATATTGATATGATATTAGAGGCTAGGGTGCCTGAGTCTGAGGGCCCTTCTGTAGAGCCTACTAAAGACACAGTGATGGCGGCCCTCTTCACCACTTCAGAAATTCCACCACCTCCCCCTTGAGAGCATGCCAAGAGGCGTAGGGGTCGAGTGGGGGATGAGGCGCGAGCACGAAAGAAGGAGCGTCATGAGATGGAGGCTGCGAGGAGAGCCTCGCTTGCTGAGGAGGAGGCGCGTCAGATTAGAGCAGAAGAGTTAGTTGCTGGGCCGTCTAGCTCCGTAACTATGGAGATAGCGGTAGGCAATGCTGATAGTGTTGTTGATGCTTAGGACACCACTGAGGGTGTCCAGATTACAGAGGTAGTGGGTTCCGGATAACCGGACCCACCAGCTTGCTGATCGTCGGCGCTTTGCGCCCCAGGTTTGCTTCACCTACCACTCTAGTATTTCAATTTTTTTAATGCATTGGGGACAATTGCATGTCTTTTTGTTGGGGGTGGGGTAAATGGAATGTGAGTGCTAGGGTGAAGTCTAAGTAGCCTAATTCACTATCCTCTTTTGGGGTTTTCTTGCCGATGTTCTTTTTCCCCAAGAGACTGATTACTTTTTCTGTTGAACCGGCATGTCTATATCTTGTGTACATAGTTTAATTCTGGAGTATGATGGCTAAAATGATATCCTGATAATATGAAAAATGATGCATGACTAGGCATAGTAATTGATAAATGTGTGGCTCTATGCATGATATAGAGTTACACCACTGCATGACCCTAAGTCTAAAATTCGAACTAGGTGTCTTATAATCTGGTGGAGTGATGAGATGTCAAGTGAGTGTGAGGATGATTTGAATAGTCCACTATTTGTACTGAGCTAGAACTTGCCTGGTTAGTCCTGCTAAAAGTAAGCAGTAATAGACCATTAGAAATGGATCATAGGCCCTTATTCAATATAGCCCATTTTTAGCCTAAATAAAAGAAAACTAAATGAAATTTATCCTTCTTATAGACCTTTCTTTCTCACACCAACAGATCTTTTCTGGGAATAATGTGTTGGCCCTGGTCCCTCCTTGGACATGTGCACCTTAGCATATGCCAAAAGCATAAGTTGAGGGTGGCTAATGCAGTAAACAAACTTTTTATGGCTCTGACCCAACTTTGGGTATTGTGTAATTTGACTCATGGCAAAGCAATGAGTTGAGGGTGGCTATTATGAGGAATGCTCTGGAAAGTGGGGTTGAAAGAACAAAGAGAAAGAAAGAACAAAAGTAAAGTGACTCAAGAATTAGTTGAAAGAAAAGTAAAGAAAAAGAAAAATATACAAGAAATACAAGCAAGAAAAGAAGAGAGTCACTTACACAAATGAAGAAAGAAGAGAAAATAGCAAGGTGAAAGAATATGAGAAACTGGGCGAGATAAAATGATAGAAAGTGGAAGGTTTAGCCGATATGTCAAGGAGGGCAAAAAGTCACTAAAGTATACCTAAATATACCCTACCTGACCCTGAGCCTATGTTACAAGCTAAGAAAGTCCTATCGTGATCCTAAGGGTTGTATAGCGAACTTAAAGCAGTGAAAATAAGGGCAAGCTTATGGCAATATGTATGAGTGAGTGTGAATTTGTTATGAGAGTGAGTGTTGAGAAGTAATCCTTATACTCAAACTGAAATCATTGTGTGAAAAATGAGGATTTTGTTTTAAAGTGAGGACACTAGTTGCAATACCGGAAATATTAGCACCCCGGTGAGAAATTGAAGAGGATAGGTGTTAGTGCATGGTGAGTCTGTGTCATGGTATGACTCCACATAATTCAAGCCTAATAGTGATAGCATGCATAAATATGATGAGATTAATCGGGATTGATAGCCAAATGATTGCAAAGGATAAAACATGGATACTATTGTACAAAGATTCTGTATTGAGTCATAATGCGTCGCTTGAGGACAAACAACGAATTTAAGTTGAGGGTGTTGATATACCGTGGTTTCACGGTATTATTAATACTGTTTCCTTAATTTTAGCATGTCCAAAAGCCTTTTTGTGCTAATTTTTATATAAGTTCTCCTTATTTGCAGGAAATCTGTCCAAAGATGAATGCGGAGGTTTTTGAGCGAAGAAATGCAGAAGAGACCACCTACGGAGCTTATGACGGTCCGTCATGCTTGTGACGGTCTGTAGGTGGCAGCGTAGTGCAGCTGCTGAAGGAAGTTGGGGAAGTTTGGCCAAGTTTGGGGTTAAGTAAAGCGTGACCGACCGTCGTAGGCATGACGGTCCGTCCTGCAGGTTCGTCCTGAAGATCAGAGAAGTAGCCCAGTACCCATATTCCAAGAGTTCAAGTGTTTTGGAACAGATACCCTCGAAGTACCGTTGTGCTTGTAACGATCCGTCACACCTGCCGTCGAGGGTAATGAAGAGAGCAGCAGAAGAAATTTGCAAGTATGGGACGACGGAGTCCACGACAGCCCATCGTGACCACGACATCCCTCGCTAGGTCCGTCGATCCAGCCGCGTTTTGATAGATATCCAGCAAATAGAGTCCTTGTTTAAAATAGGTTTTTATTTTTATAAATAGTTCGAAAAACCTCGTTTTTGAGGTTATACTCTGGATTATTATGTTACACTCTCGATCATTGTTAGACCTTTGAATATTGTGAGACTCTTGATTATTTTGTAGACTCTTGGAGAGATTATTCATTATCTTGAGACTTTTATCATTGATTGTTGGTGACTTTTGCTGATTAATCAAGTGAACTTTTGGATTTTACTCTTTCTCATCGAAGTAAGTGCATCAATTCTTATATCCCATATTTGAATATTGTAATTATGACTATGGGTAACTAAACTCCATAACTAGGGTTGTGGGAACCATAGGCTAATAATGAGGTAAAACCTAACTAAAATAACAATTGTAGCATAGAGTCTTGCATGTATGGATAATTCTTTCATTTAGAAGTCTATTTAACGGATGCCAAACGTTAGAACTTGCCTTAATGCTACTTGCCGGACCAAGGAGGTAGATAACATGAAAAGAATTATCAACATAGATTTAGTGTATACTATCTAATAGGCTAGTATTGATTGGTACGAGGTAAAAACTTAGTCATATATCGAATACGATGCTTAATATGAGGTAAAGATAAGGGTTAGGACAGCAACACATGTAGCCGGACCAAGGTGCGGAGAGAAATTTTCTAGATGCCGGACCAAGGATTTACAAATACATAACTTATCACTTTGCACGCAAGATACTAGAAAAGAATTTTTATAGTTAGACTTATCAAGTTATGAACCTGTGGGGAACACGTAAACCCTAGTTACATTAATTAATTGATTAAACTCCAACATTCGAAGCTTTTAGTTGTCTCCTTTTATTTCTCTAGTTATTTTTCATTTATATAGGAATAGAAACCCCCATTTTTGTCATTTTTTCTTTCCAAGGATGTAATTGACTGAACAATAGTAATGATAGATTGATGTTAAGTCTAAACTATTTTCCTCGTGGGAACGATCCCAACCTCACTAGTTGGGTTATTTACTTGACACGACCGCTTTACTTCCTATTTGAGAAGTAAGTTTGAGCGTATCACATTTCCACCCCTATTATCCTTCCACTGAGTGTACCAGATGTGAACCACATCTCTCAAGTGGTATGATGCCAACTCAACCCGATCATTACCAGTGACTTGCATTACCTCAAAGATCTTCTTGATATCAACCAAGAATTTATGAGGATCCTTATTAGTCTATGATCCTATGAACTCAGGAAGATTCATCCTAACAAAGTCACGGATCCTTGCTGCTACTGATCCACAATATTCATCCACATGATCATGAACCCGATAGTTCTTGTTAGTCATACTCAGGGCAAAGATCTGTATGTCATTCTTGAACTCCGCATTGGAGACTACTTTATCTAGGACTAGAGGAGTTGTATTTGAATTTTTGGAATCCGCATTCCTAACGTTAGTTGTACGATGAGGCATTAACTGAAATGTAGAAGGTAAAGTTATAATGGAATAAGACAACACCATAAGCACTATAAGAGTAACAATAAAGTGAAGTTCTTTTTTTCCTAAAACACTTCATAGCATCCTGCTCATTAGTTGTGGTGCACTTCACACCCATGAAAAGGACTCTACTTATTACAGATTTTCAAACATCCTAGGACTTTTGAAACTAGTGCTCTGATACCAAGTTTTTTCACGCCCTGACCTACCCCTGTGACGTGGACACGGAACCTAGGAATACAAGTGTTGCAAAGCTAACCATGTTGGCATGATCATGATCAGGATCATACTAAAAAATACAAACTATTGCGGAAGCTAAATCATACATAAAATGATTTGATGGATAAATACCCATATGTTAAATTTGAGATATATGAAACACTTATAAGTTTAATACAAGAAGTTATAAACTCAATAATAAATTGAAGCTTTTTCTTAAAATAGCTTCTAAACTGGATTAGAAATACTAGGACAAACCCCAGCTAAGTTAAGACAAAGATGAAACTAAAAGACTAAATACTGAAAAGAAACTCATGACTATTGTCCTCGACGGATGAGGACTCATCAGAATCTGCTGAACATGAGATCAGTAAACGATCTATCAGTGATATGGATGTTGACAACATGAACCTACATATAGAGAAGATCTAGCGCACGTATGCGTCAGTACTTGAATGTATTGATCATGTAGGATAGAGTAAAGCTGAATAAACATAACTGAAGAAGCACAAAACTAAGTATAATAATCATAACATGATATACTGAATTCGGAGCTAAGTGGATGCAATGACAAATTTATAACATGATAAAACAAAATACTAAATATACTTATAAATAGTCAATGCATGAGAGTCTGACTGAACCATGTTAGGTACTAATAACTGAAAAATAAACCACATGAGCTAAATGTGGAGTCCTATGTATGCTCCCGATTAAGAGGACCCAATATACCCTATCAAAGGTAGAAAGACATGATGGGATAATAACTAAACTTATTCCCAACGGAGGGGACTTACAACCTACTTGGCTTGTTGATCAAGGACAATTGGTAGGCTGAACCCTAGTCCATCTCAGTAATATGCTACTCCCATTGATTTATGTAGTTAACTGATTATGTCTGGATTTTCTATGCATACAAGATAGATCAAAACTGAACATGCAAACTGAGAATGCAACATTTAATCTTTTAATGATGCATTAAAGCTGAAGCGTATAACTGAAATATCTTACATAGAATGTGTAAGTCAAGATCTAAAGAAATACAAAGCTTGGGTTCTGAAATTTATGCAATAATCAAAGATATAACTTTATAATTAGAGTTGGAACATATATTTTAACTACATCATGAAGTTCTACTGAAATTCTAGAAACCCTTGTTTTAATCATTATAAGAGAATCAATAACTGACTGAAAACTAGGGTCCCATTGAGTTAAAGGAAAAAAAATAGTGAAATGCCACATATCTTGTGATGAAATCCATAGAGAAATATTCAGATTTTAGGGCTGGAACTGCTGCAAACTTATTGTATTCTAGAACTAGGGTTCTTGACATTTTTATCCTTTTTTATTCTAATTGTCTAAGTTCTGATTTAATGATTTATGTCAGACCAAACGACGGCCAGGACTGACGGTCTATCTTTTGATCTACCATCCTTCATTGGGTCCGTAGTATGGGCCTATGCGACAGGTTTTTACTAAAACTGGCATAACATTTTACTTGGTGGTTTTATTTTAGCAAGGTCGGTGGCTGTGGAAAGCTAATTTTTTTATCTATCTGTGGTTATTTCATGGGACACCTAATTTGTTTTGTGATATGATGTATGACCATTTGAAGTTGATCCAACTACATATCTCTTTTAATTGTCTCCTAGTTCCCACCTTTGGTCAGACCTACAAACTGTGGGTCCACCTACGGACCGTGCTGGTCATCCATGGTTCTTGTCAGAGAGTGGTCGAATGGGGTGTCGAGCGACGATCACGGACTATGGAGCATAGGGTGACCTAAGGACTATAGGTTCATCCGTCCATCATGACTTAACCAAAATTTCTAGGCTGATATTTTGGGGGTTTCTGACACTATTGACGGATGTGCAGGACGGTTCGTTGATGGCCACATTTTGTTGCACGTGCAGATTTTTCTGAAAAGCTTATTTTTGGTATGTTTTGGATATGAGGTGTTACATGGATCATACGATCTTTAAAGAAAGTTTAAATATGTCCTCATTTGACTTGAAGGCATAGATGTATTTGGTTTCTTGTATTGAAGTATTGCAATAGACTTAGTAGTCATATATATTTATTGTATGGACGTGTCCTATGTACTCTTTCGTGAAGGATTTGATGAAAGGAGACTTAGAATTTCATATGTTTTTTAAATAAAAGACTTTTTGAAAGTCTATTCGAATATTGCGAAATGTTTTAATTTTGCACTACTTTTCATATATGTATATGCGATGAACGATATTTAAGGGATTGTACAAGACCTACAAGAGGTCATGTACGCCGTGTTGCACTCTAAGAGTGCCATATTATCGAGGGTGTGATGTCGGTATGTGACACTTAGTTCAATAACATAGCAAAGTTCAATCAGTTTCTAGTCCCGTAATCTAATGATTTCTATGTGGAATTCATTACCATGTATGTAGAATTTCACTAGTTTGTTCCTTTCACCCATTAGATCCCTATTTTTCAGTCAATTTCATTATTCCATATCTTGATAAGACTTATGATTGTTGAATGTTAGAATTATTTGGTTCTTAGATATTAGAGTCTTCCAAATCAAATTATTACATAAATATTCAATTTACCACATGCATTTCAGAACCCTAGTTATGTATTTCTTTAGTTCTTGAATCATATACACTAGGTCATATTTTTCAGTTATTCAAATATATATTACACACTTGTGAATGCATCATTATCATATTAACAAATGCATTCTCTGTTTGGATGCTCAGTTTGAGCTATTCAATATTTACATTAACTCAATTATAGTTAATTAAACACTTAATTCATTGAGAGTAGTATAATGCCGAGTTGGATGAGGGTTTAATTTGATGCAACGCGCAAAATATTACCAGGGCTTGACATGCCGCGAATCCTCTTAAAAGAGAGGGGTGCCTTCGAGAACGCTGATAGAGGTTGTGCATGGCTGTCGTCAGCTAGTGTCGTAAGGTGTTGGGTTAAATCCCGCAATAAGCACAACACTCATATTTAAATGCCATCGTTGAGTTTGGAACCCTGAACAAACTGTCGACGATAAGCCAGAGGAAGGTGAGGATGACATCAACTCATCATGCCCCTTATGCCCTACACGATACACGTGCTACAATGGCGGAGAAAAAGGGTCGCGACCCCGCACGGTGAGATACCCAAAAAATCCATCCTCACTTGGGATTGCAGGCTGCAACTCTCCTGCATGAAGACGAAATCACTAGTAATCACCAGTCATCTATACAATGGTTATTTCATTTCCCCTATATCGACAAAAGTTTAGAGATCATTCCAACTTGCCTTTTACTTGTCTTATTAATGGCTCATATACATCAAACTCTACATTTAGTGCATGTTATTTTATTATCATTTTTAAGTATCTCTCACAGTTCAGTCATATTCAATTGCATTGACCATTTTGTCATTGTATCCGATATTGAGTTTTGAAATTTTAAAGATTGGTCACGGTATTTAGTTATCCCAACATTGAAAATCTATAGCATGTTCAAATTATAAAATTGCTTTATTGCTTTGTTCAGTCATATATTATTTTAGCCTTATTCTATCCTACTTGTTTAGTACATTTCAAGTACTAACACGTACTTGCACAACATCTTCTCGTTGATATATGTTCAGGATCTAAGCATACATATCAAACATAGCTCAATTCCCGTCTCCAGTTCAGCAAAATTAGAGGTGATTCCTTATTCTTTGAGGACAACAATCATAAGTTTCTTTCGAATATTTTTAGTCCTTTAATTAGAGGCTATTTTCAAACATATTTCTTTTCAGCTTTGTATTGAGTTTATACCTTCTCTATGTTAATCTCATTAATCTTAGTTATAGTATGTGTGTATTCCCCCCCCCCCCGTATTTTCATTTTAATTATGATTTAGCTTCTGCCCTAGTTTATTTTCTCTATTATGTCATGATCATTCGACCAGGTTTAGCATGGAATAACTTGTAGTTCTACGTCCCGTGTTCTCGTCTCGTGGGTAGGTAGGGGTGGGACAAACTTGGTATCAGAGCACTAGTTTTAAGTGTCCTAGTATGTATTTTAAGCAGCACTAATGAGAGTCCTTTTCATTGATGTGAAGTACACCACTCTAATTATAGGGATGCTATGAAGTGTTTTAGGAAAAACATCACTTTCTTGTTACTATTATCGTGCGTGAGGTATGATCTTATTCCTTTCTAACACGACTTTCTATGTTTCAAATCATGACTCTTCATAGAGCTAACGTTAGGAATAAAAACACAAATCCTTCAATTCCAAATCAGAAAGTATGCAATGCTTAATACAGGAATGTGATTCAAAGTTTGGCTTTGAGTGTCGCCAACCTAAAAAATAAAAAGGGCTAAAGTTCACACAAATGCAAATGGGGGATCAATAGTATCTATGGTGTGTCACTTTGTTAGTATGATCGACCTGGGTTCTTAGGATCGCAGACTAGTGAGGATCCCCATAATTTCTTAGATAAGATCTAAAAAAATCTTTGAGGTGATGTAGGTCACTAGGAATGATCGGGTTGAGTTGGCATTACACCAGTTGAAAGATGATGCTCATATTTGGTACACATAGTTGAAAAGGAAAATAAGGGTACGTATGCAACTCTTATTATTTGGCATTGTTTTAGTGAGGCATTTTTTGGCAAGCTTGTCTTTATAGAGTTGAGAGAAGAAAAGTCGCACGAACTTAAGACAAAGTAACAGGATGGTCCAAGAGTATGGGATCAAGTTTAACCAACTCTCTAGGTATGCTGCTCACATGATTGCTGACTCTAGGACTCAAAAGAATAAATTCATGTGTGAAGTGTCAAATTTTTTGAAAATATAGTGCAGAAATTCTATGTGTTTAGAGATATGAACATCTCTAGGCTTATGGCTCATGCTTAGCAGGTTGAGGGTGACAAGTTTGGGGAACATGCCAAGGAGAATAATAATGCTCTGACTGGGAACTATTACTACTTTCAGCAGAATTCGAGTTGTGGAAATCACTCACATTTTAAGCAAAAGTCGTCGACCCTATCCCCTTCGTCAGCTAGTATTCAATCCTCAAAGAACAAGTATGATCAAAATGTTAGGGAACCAGCCACTATGTTTCAGGGAAGTATTTCTAGCATAAAGACTTAGCCCACTTGGCGTTAGTGTGGTAAGAAGCATCCAGGCGAGTGTCTCTAAGGAAAGGATGAATGTTTTTGATGAGTTTGTTCTGGTCATAGATTGAGGGATTGTCCTTCTTGACAGGGTCAAGGAGGCAGTAATGGTAGAGCTGAGTCTACAACTTCAGGAGCACTAGCTAGTCCCCCGACTTAGCAGGATAACTCATCTAGTACAGGTGGAGGTTAACCTCAGAACAGGTTGTATGCTCTTAAGACTCACCACTATCAGGAAGGTTCTCCTGATGTATCACTTGTACGTTACAAGTCTTTGAGCTTGATATTTATGCATTGTTAGATGCAGGGATACTCTCTCCTTTGTAACTCTCAACAAAGCAGTTCAAGTAAGTGTTAGACTAGAAACTCTGTCAGAGCTTTTGTTAGTCTCTAGTACAGTTGAGGACACAGTTATAGTTAGACGGGTATACAAAAATTGCCCATTAATAGTCTCTCATAAAGTCACCTCGGCAGATATTGTAGAGTTAGAAATGGTAGGCATCGATTGCATTCTAATCATGAAATTCCGTATGTGCTTTAGTCGATTCTAGTACTCAAATTGTTCATTTTAAATTTGTAGACAAATTAATCTTAGAGAGGAAGTGTCACATCCCAAAACCATACCTAAGAAGTTAGGGCACAATGTTGGATTGTAACCGGCATATTCGACCTCTCGGAGGTCTTATATAAGCCCTTTCATATCATTTATCCGTATACATAGTGAAAAGTAGTGCGTAAAACATAATATAGTCTTCAAAATCTCTTTCATATAAAAGTATAGGAAATACTAAGTCTCAATCTCATCATCTTAGACACAAGAATACTTGGGAAACGGCCCATATTTCAAAATATACAAATACTTAGTCTATTAAAACACTTCAAAGAAAACATAAAATACATATATGACCCTAAGTCAAATGAGGACTTACTTCAACTTCTCTTGAATGATCTTCTAACTCCAAGTCTTCACTTCTCAAAGGTCCTCACCTACCAAGAACAAAAGATATATAAAAGGATGGAATTAGTACACCCAAATGTTCTAATAATGACATTATACATAAAATCATGAAAATGGACATTTATTGGGAATATGAATCTTTTCATCTAGAAATCATATTTTAATCACAAGAATTTAACAACATAGAAACACATAAGGAAACATGTAACCAAAAATCATAACTTTAGAACACAATTAAAGTTATCCCAAGAGTCACTTAAGCAACACCACAAGAGACCGCCATACAACCTCCCTAAGCATACCTAAATGACCCTCAAGTCTTCTCATAATGAGTTACATATATACTTTAAGACATCATAAACATCCAGGCAAGATTCCTATACCCAAGGTGATGCTAACTGTACCTTAAATAAGTTGTGAAGCGACCACCCATAGATTCCCTTACACACACACTCAAGCGAAACTATGGACTCCCTAGGATAGAATAATTCTCACTAGAACACTGACACATAGATGATATGACATTCTCTCCCCAAAGGCTATCAAAAGACCTACTTAATTATATCAATAAGATAACGTCCATAGTGACCTCCCCAAGATTACCTAAAGAGTCTTTAAGACAACCTAAGGCTTAGATCATGTCAACAAGATCAACCAACTTCCCTAAGTAGAGTGATCCTCAAGACTTCCAGAGCTAAGACATGAAGAGATCATCTTTCCATGCCCGCCTCATACTTTTGCTAAGGAATGCTTAAGCCACTTTAGATTAGGTACTCATTCATTTACATAATTATTAAAATAAGTCATTAGTTCATTAAGACTCATACATCTCATAAGTCACTCAAGTAATGGCCTTGGACAAGACCTAGGAACTCCATATAAGACCTTCAAAGTCTATTGTGTAATGTCTAGATAGAGTCCCATACCACAACCTAAACCTCATAAACTTCTCTAATGCTAATATGTATCCCACATTATGAGAATATACAATAAGCGACATAGATCATGAAAGCCAGACATGGAATCGGGAATTCTATCCTACTCCAATGAGGTTGTTCTACTTGCAAATGGTAGAACCTAGACACATCCCATAAAGTCACATGGTTAAGGAATATGACGGGTTTCGAACTTGATCACCTTAGAGAGGCACTTTAGCGCCTTGAGCACCTTGAATACCTTGCCCACCTTCAGGAACTTTCTCAACTTGAGGAATCTCCTCATTCACCCTCTCCTCTTCCAACCTTCTAACGGCTATTGTTCTAGTATTCATCTTTTAGAAAACACAAGGAAACTCATACGAAACATGATCATTGTATTTACTCTACCGCACCACATAGGAGTAGAAAAAAAGGAAAAATCTATCGTCCTGCAACCTCTCGCTCATAGATGTGTCGCGATTCACACAGATGGTCATGACTCTACTAGACGTGACATGATGAAACTCTTGATTCCTAAAACTACTTGCACCAACCTCTGATCTGACAACAAGCTTGTCACATCTCGAAACCATACCCTAGAAGTTCGGGTACAATATTCGATTGTAACTGGCGTATTCGACCTCTTGGAGGTCTTATACAATCCGTTTCATATCATTCATCGCATATACATACCGAAAAGTAGTGCGGAATTAAAACTTCTCACAAAACTTAATATACTCTTGAAAATATCTTTCATATAAAAGTAATACGCAATACTATGTGTCAATCTCATCATCTTAGAAACAGGAATACTTGGGACACGGACTATACTTAAAAATATTGAAATACTTTGTTTATTTCAACACTTCAAAGAAAACATAAAAGATATATATGCCCTCAAGTCAAATGAGGACATGCTTCAACTTCTTTTGAACGGTCTTCTAAGTCCAAGTCTTCATTTCTCAAAACTCCTCACCTACCAAGAACTAAGGATAGATAAATGCATGAAATTTTTACAACCACATGTACTAAGTATTGCATTATGCATAAAATCATGAAAATGGACATTTATTGGAAATATGCATCTTTTAATTTAGAAATCATATTTTAATTATAAATATCATTTAACAACTTAGAAACACATAAGGAAAAATTGAAGCAAAAATCATAACTTTAGAACCCGGTTAAACCTATCCTAAAACTCACTTAAGCAACACAAAGCTAGACCTCCCGTATAACATCCCTAAGCATACCTAAATTACCCTCAAGACTTCTCATAATTAGTTACATACATACATTAAGACATCATAAATATCAAGGTAAGATTCCTCTACCTAAGGTGATCCTTAGTCTCCCTTAAATGACTTGTGAAGCGACCACCCATACTATCCCTTACACACACACTCAAGATATCCTATGGGCTCCCTACGATAGAATAATTCACACTAAAACACCAACACATAGATGATATGACATTCTCTTCCTAAAGGCTATCAAAATACCTACTGAAGTAAATAAAGAAGATAACGTTCATAGTGACCTCTCCAAGATGACCTAATAGTCCTTAAGACTAACTAAGGCTTAGATAATTTCAACACGATAAACCAACTTCCCTAACTAGACTTTTCCTAAAGACTTCCAAAGAGAAGACATGAAGAGATCATCCTTTCATGCCCTCCTCAAACTTTAGGTAAGGAATGCTTAAGCCACTTTAGACTAGGTATTCATTCATTTACCTAGTTATTAACATAAGTCATTAGTTCATTAAGACTCATATATCACATAAGACACTCAAGTAATGGTCTTGGACAAGACCTAGGAACTCCATATAACACCGTCAAAATCTATTTTACAATGACTAGATAGAGTCTAATACCACCACCTAAACCTCATAAACTTCTCTAATTATAATAGGTATCCCACATCACGAGAATAGGCAATTACCGACATAGACCATGATAGCAAGACATTGAATCCGGAGTTTTATTCTACTCCGATGAGGTTGTTCTACATTCCAATGGTAGAACTTAGATACATCCCATGTAGGCACATGGTTAAGGAATATGAAGGGCTTCTTTGTATTCCAGTCTCATACTTAACTAGAACTACTTTCCTTACCATAATCACTCGGTGGTAGCCTTCTTTCTCATATATTAATTCACACCTGAGGTTTACATAAGAGGGTTCCATAACTTGTTCATAACCCAATCACATTTACACTACCAAGGAAGGTCCACTAGGGCTACCTCACAATGGAGATAAGACGCTCATAATGACTTTCCTAAGGATTAATATGATGCCATTCGAGCCAACTAAGCTTAAGTCTATTATTCCTTTACTTTGAAGTGTACTATTACGGCTTACTGCTTCAACAATCTTAACCTTACCCGTAAGTCAAGGTTTTCACATAAAAGACTCTCATAACATCATTTAAAGTCATATGTCATTCATATATTCAATATTAAGTGTTCTAAAAACTTAAATCAAGATATCACATATTCATAACCCTAAAACATCAAGAAAGAAATACAAGTCATCATAAGACAAGAAATTCTAGAAACACCTCTAAACAACCATCCAGTCATCTTATATACCATCATAACATTATTGTTGTACTCAACATATAAATATAAAGCAAAGAAGGAATAACCAAGATTTAACCCTAAACACTATAAACATAATGTCAAAGACAAAACATGATGACTTAACGCAAGATAAATAGAAGAATACATATATGACTTTACATGTATATAGATATATTCATGCTTCACATAATAAAACTACAAAAATAGACACATAACTTTAAGTAGTTTCCAATAAAGACATGCTCATAATATTACATAAAATAACATCGATAACGCCACAACAATTGCAAGTAAAACACATAACACCGCCACCATAAGTGGACCATACCAATCACAATAGAATCAAAGTCCAAATAATATCGAATATAATGAAATGGGGCAGCATATCTTCATCCCTTCATCCACACTTCAATTCAATGCTAAATCGACCAAATCAACATCACAAGGCCCTTACCATGGCCATGACCATTAATTAAAAGATATAACCATAAAAATCAATGAATCTCAATCAAATCAATCTAGGTATAACAATCGAAGATAAATTAGAAATGAATTCAATATAATTCATATATCATTAGAAAGTCTATAAGAAACTAAATAACAATTCAACAACATTAGCATAATATCAAGTAACCCATTAAGTACTCAAAAATTAGGGTTTATCAATTTACATGGGTTCATATCTAATTTATGTTCAAATAATAAATACAATACAAATCGGATCATAAATCAATGTTTATAAATCATATGAAGGAACCCATGGTAGAATCTCGAAATTGGACAATTCACTTTAGAAAACATTGAAAAACATATTGAGAGTAGGACTCCTTGATTAAGTTTAAAGGATCAAAATACATATCTCAAGGATGATAATTCTTCACTTTGATGAATAATTTCCACTCAAAAACACCACACCAAGCTGCTTCTTCAATTTGTACTTCAATGAAGTCTTTGGGATTTTTCTAAGGAATTTGGGTTTTCAATTTGGAAGAATGAAGTCTTTAAGATGATTTCCACTTATATAGTTAATTAAAACCCACAAAACCCTTTACAAACCTTCCATGACTTAGTTTAGAAGTGGGGTGAATTTACAATTCACCCATTGACATTGCAGTAAGCCTACGACTTCCACTGACGGCCCCATCGACAGTACGTCGTCCCACTGACGGGCCATGCTGGCAACCGTCTGTGTGTTGAGAGACCTGTGAAGGATCTCCTCATTAACAAACTCCAATTCCCATCGAAGAAACTCATTTATGGGGCGTCGATAGGCCCAAAAGACGTCGACTGCTCCATTGTTTGGGGTCTACGTGGGACAGTTTTGTACCCCAAGTTTGGTCCTTCCTCAAGGACCCTTGGATGGTACATGGGGATAATTTCTTGGAAGTGTCCAACCCAAACACGATCGTATATAAGATTAAAATCTCTCACATTAATTTTATTCAAAAGGAACACGTAAAACGCGACGAAACATGCCTTGACGCACAAGGTCAACTCATGGCATATCTTTCGAAAACCTTGGACGTTCTTTGTTTTTTGACCTCGAAACTTCACGAAAATTAAAAAAAATCCTATTCATGCTATATTAACTCATTTAATAACCTTAAAACATCATTAAACACACATAAACACATAGAACAATATAATAGACATTTAGGTGACTTAGTCGTCGAACGTCTTAGTCGTCCCTTGATGTTTGACTTCCGACACCTCTAATATTGTAGTTACTGCCTCATTACTATATTATAGACTTATTAGGGCCTTATAACATTAATACCAACATGTTAGGCTCTACTTGACCTAAGTTATTTTTGGGGTCTTACATGAGGGTTGTAGCTTTGCACCTATAAGACAATCCATTTCTTACTTTAAGGCCAGAAATATGATCTCTAAGGTCTGTATCTATAATCTAGGTTGAATTCAGGATTCTAGGTTTGAAACCATTACTTTTGAGTCAGTTCCAATAGTTAGTGAATTTCCTAAAGTGTTTCTAGACGATCTTCATGGAGTTCCTCCCAAATGAAGAATGTATTTTGGAATTGATGTCCTTCTAGATACAAAACCTATTTCTATTACTCCTTACAAGATGGTTCCAATAGAACTTAGGAAATTGAAAGATCTATTGAAAGACCTTCTAGACAAAGGTTTCATCAAAATTAGTATTTCGTTATGGGGTACAAGAGTGTTGTTCGTAAACAAGAACGATGGTTCTTTTAGAATGTACATTGACTATAGACAGTTGAACAAGGTTACAATCAAGAATAAGTATCCAATCCCGAGGGTTGATGACTTTTTTGACCAACTTCAAGGTGCTAGTAATTTCTCAAAGATAGACCTCAAATTAGGTTATCATCAGCACATAGTCAGAGATAGTGACGTTTCAAAGACAGCCTTCAAAACTCGGTATGGTCATTATAAATTCTTAATTATGTCATTTGGCATAATTAATGCTCTTGCACCTTACATGGGTTTGATAAACAGAGTGTTCAAACAGTACTAGAACTTGTTTGTTATTGTCTTTATAGAAACTCTAGGAATGAGGAAGAACATGCAATTAACTTATGAGTTATTCTGGAGAATCTCAACGATCGCATGTTATTCTCTAATGTAAGGAAATATGAGTTGTGGTTGCAATCTGTTGCTCTCCATCATCACATTACATCTAGAGAGGGGATCTGCGTGAATTCGTAGAAGATAGAAGCAGTGAAAATGGTCGAAATCTACCTTTGCTACAAATATCAGAAGTTTATTAAGCCTAGAAGGTCATTATAGAAGGTTCGTGGAAGGATTTTCATCAATTGCATCACCATTGACTAGATTGACTCAAAAGATGGTCAACTTGCAATGATTAGACTATTGTGAGAAAAGGATTGAAGAATTGAACATTAGACTTACTGCAGCTCATGTCTTCACTTTACTAGAGGGTTAAGATGGTTATAAGATCTATTGCGATGCATAAAGGGTTGGCCTAGGTTGTGTGTTGATGCAACGAGATAAGGTTATAAATTATTCTTCAAGATAGAATAAAGTGCATGACAAGAACTATCAAACTCATGACCTCAAGCTTGCAGCAGTGGTGTTTGCACTCAATATCTAAAGACACTACTTGTATGGTGTTTATGTAGATGTGTTCAGTGACCATAGGAGCCTTCAATATGTATTTATCCAGAAAGAGTTGAATCTTCGCTAGAAGAGATGATTTGAGTTCCTTAAGGATTATAATATGAGTGTGTATTAACATCCTGGTAAGGCCATTGTAGTAATAGATGCTCTTAGAAGATTATATATGGGTAGTATATCCCATCTTGATGAAGAAAGGAATGAACAGGAGAAGGATGTTCACACGTTGGTGTGCTTGGGAGTTCACGTTATGAGCATATGAGACAGTTGTGTAACACTTCTGAATGGATCAGAATCTTCTTTGGTAGACGAGGTTAGGGAAAAGCAAGACAGTGATCCAATTCTACTTGAACATAAGGCTGCAGTCCATAATCAGAGAGTGGAGGTTTTCTCCCAAAGAGGAGATGGCGTATTTTGCTGCTAGGGTATATTGTGTGTTCCTTATGTGGGAGAGTTGAGACAACATATTCTTGCAGAAGCCCATAACTCCAGATAATATATTCATCTAGGTGAAAATAAGATGTAGCACGATCTGCGAGAAGTCTATTGTTGGATGGCAAGAACAGAGATATAGCAGATTGTGTGACTAAGTACCCCAATAGGCAGCAAGTAAGGGTTGAACATCAAAAACCACTGCTATGACTCAAGAGATCGACATTCCTACTTGGAAGTTCGGAGCGATCAATATGGATTTCATCGTAGGGTTACCTCATACCCACACATAACATGACTCTATTTGGAGTATAGTTGATAATATGATTAAGACTTCTCGCTTTTTTAAAATCAAGACTACCGATTTGGGGAAGACTATTCCAAGCTTTACATTTATGAAATTGTCAGGTTGCATGTGGTTTATTTGTCTATCATCGCAGATAGAGTTCCTCATTTTACCTTTCATTTTTGGAAGTCATTTCAGAAGGGTCTTGGTACGCAGGTTTTAAGGGTTGTTGGGATGCTTACCTTCCCATTATTTAGTTCGCCTACAATAATAGCAACCATTCCAACATTCAAATATCCCTTATGAGGCACTGTATAGGCATAGATGTAGATCTCTTGTTGGTTAGGTTTAAGTAGGTGAAGCAAGTTTGATAGGACCAGATTTTGTCCTTTATGATATGGAAAAAGTGCAACTCATTATAGATAGACTTAAGATAACCCAAAGTCGTCAGAATAAATCATATGAAAATGTATAGAGAAAAGAACTAGTGTTCCGTGGTGCATCCAATTTTTCACATTTAACTATTGAAGAAATGTGTGGGATATCCAGCATCCGTCGTGCCTTTCTTATGAGGATATATCAATTGAGATTATTGATCATCCGCTTAGAAGGTTAAGGAACAAAGAAGTTGCTTTACTCAATGTTTCAGGGAGTAGTCACTCTATAGAGGAATCAACTTGGGAAATCGAAGCATTCATGAAGGCCAAGTATTGTCACCTCGCTTATTCCGATTCAACTCTAGCTTAAGGTAATAATTCCTCTTAATTTATTTAGTCATTCATGCGTGAATTTAGACTTAAAATCAAGTTCCCTCAATATGTACTTTCCTTTTAAGCGTAATTGCATGTTCTGGGAACTCAATTTAATCCAAAATTCAGTTCTCGTTGTTTAGTGGTAGGGTTTGCAGATCATTCCCTCTATATTGTATTGTTTAGCAATCATCTAGGGATGAATGTTCGCAAGGATGAGATTATGTAACATCCCGTATCAAAAATAGACTAGAGATAATATTTTTTGAACTTCAGGTGCAATTTACAGTCACCATCTACGGATTATAGTCTGATCTATGGGTCATACTGTGGGTCCGTTGTTAAAAACTATAGCCAATTATAAAACTCATCTCAGAAAATCGACTAAGTCTTGAACCACGGACAGACCTACGGTCCGTAGGTCAGACAACGGTCTGTTGTCTGTATCCGTGGATTGATGATCCAGTTACCTAGCCTCTTGCATGAACTACGGACGACTAATACAAATTGTCGTTAGATCTACAGTCCTTACGTCTAATATAGGGTGAAGGTTAGAAGTTAGTTTTAGGGAAATTGCAAATTAGGTCAACTTTAATTGGTCATAACTCTTAGAACAAAATGAATTAGTTGTCCAATGACCCATAATATGATAGATAATTAAATCCTCTTTCCAACGCGGTTAGTTTTCAAAAATTCAACATCCAAGTAAAAAGTTATGACCATTTTATTGTAGTCTTATCGAGCATACTCAAATGACGGACCCAACGATTAATCTTCGTTCGAACGACAGCCCGTCAATCCAATCCTTCGATTGCTTTGACAATAATTATTTTGAGGGTCTCTGGATATTTTCCTAGTTCGCTTAACCCCTAAGATACGTTGTTTAAACCCTAATTGATGATATTTTTGTCATTTCAAACCTAGAAACATACTAAAAGTTCCATATGTAAAATAATTGATCAAAACTTAGAAAATTAGAAGAAAGAGAGGAGAAAAAGGTCAAAACCCTTGTTCATGAACGCAACAAGGTTCCATCAGTTCCAAACCCCTAGTCTAAAAATTTCTCCAAGAAATTCATAAACATGTATGTGTTATTTTACTAGTGGGTTCCTTTACCCATTAAATCCGTAGTTTTCAGTCAGTTTAATGATTACAATTTTATGACTAGACTTCACGTTTCTTAAATTTTAGAATTATTGGGTTTTAGCTATTAGAATGATCCAATGAAATTATTACATTGATGCTCAGTTTATTGCATGAAATTCAGAACCCTAGCTATGTATTTTCTTTAGTTCATGAATTAGATATGCTACATCAGATATTTCATTTATTTAATTATAAATTTCTAAGTTATTAATGCATCATTATTAGATTAATTGTTGCATTCTCACTTTCCATATTTACTTTGAGTTATGCAGTAATTATAGACACTCACTCATAATCATTTAACTACTTAATTCAGTCATAATCATTTAACTACTTAATTCATTGGGAGTACCATAATGCCAAGTTGAACTAGTGTTCAGCGTACCCAAATAATCCTAGAACAACTAGCCAAGTAGGTTGTAAGTCCCCTCTTTGAGCATCAATTTAGTAATCATGGCAGCATGCCTTTATACTTCTGGCTAGGTAAATTAGGTTCTATTGATGGAGTGTATACATACAACCCTACATTTAGCTCATGTTGTTTTATTATAGGTTATGACTAACTCCCACGATTTACTTAGGTTCTATTAGATTGATCATTTATCAGTATATCCAATATTAAGTTTTAGCATGTTATAATGTGTCACTATGTTCAAAATTTATATCCTGTTTAGATTATATCATTGCTTTATTGCTCTGTTCAATTATGTACTATTTAAGCTTTGCTCTATCTTACATGTACCTTTCAAGTACTGATGCATACTTGTGCTTCATCTTCTCATGGTATCATTTTAGGTTCTTAGGATCTAGATCACACGTCCATCGTCGATCTCTTGTTTAGCCGAATCAGTGGTGAGTCCTCATTCTTAAAGGATAATGAGTTTCTTTCTAGTAGTTTTAGTCCTTTAGTTTAAGTTGTGCTAGACATAGCTAGGGCATATCCCCGTATTTCTAGTCATTTAGAGTTTTCAAACATATATTCATCTTAGTATTGTGTTAATATCATCTTTGTATTAGACTCATATGTTTTCATATATCGGGTATTCCCAATCTTTTCATTTTAATTATGATTAAGCTTTCGCACCAGTTTATTTTCTCTACTATGCATGTGATCATGCAAGCATTGTTAGCTTGGGATCACTTGTAGTACTAGGTCCCGTGTCCGCATCTCGGAGGTAGATCGGGCGTGACACTATTAAGTTTTTGAAAATAAAAATGAGTAAGAGGTATTGTAGTTTTTCATGAAAAATTGTTGTTGTTGATATTCTTATGTATATGTAATTTTTTAAGTTCTTATAAAAATAATTTCAATTTCGGTATCGTAAAATCAACTAAAGTCAAAGTTCGGATTTATTTCAGACCTTTTTCCCTAAATTATTTAACACAACTTCCATTATTTTTAATATTAATCTAGCTAGTAAAGGTAGTAAAGAGTGGAGAAATCTTAGTGTTAATCTCACAGTCAATAAAGTAAAGAATGAACCAATTATCAATAAAATGATCTCATCTATTCATTTAGAAATTAGATTGCATTAAGAAATATGATGATTTTTTGCAGGAAAAACATGATAGGGATAAAGTGCATTGGAACAATCTATTGTCGAGAATTATTGACATAATCAAAACTCTTTGAAAAATAATTTAGCACTTAGGGGAACAAATTAAATGATCTATCAAGAGAGTAACAATAATTTTTAAAGCCTAATTGAAATGATTGATAAATTTTATGCAGCTATACAAGAACCTATTTCGAGAATAAGCATGAAAAAATTCATAGCCATTACCTTGGACATAATACAAAGAGAAATATTAAACTTATTGGCAAGTGAAGTAAAAAGTAAAATTATTCAAGAGATGAAATAATGAAAATTCTTCTAAACATATTAGAGCCTCTCTTTAAGATTGGGCTTTACACCCACGATCTTGTTGATCGGCCCTGGGTAAACATATAGATTTTTGTAAAGGAAGAAGTCTGAATGTCGACAATTCTATAATAGTAGAAAGACATAGTCAAGAGTAAGTGAAGCCTTCTCCAATGACTATGAGGTACCTCAAAAACTCTTAAAACCAAGCCTCGGACACTAATGTTATAGGAGGATCAGGATGAACAAGACCCATAACAACATAAAGGTTACAAAAAGGGAGTGAGTGATGCGTGGTTAATTTTCACTCATATAGGTCTCTTTTAAAAGTTACTTTTACTTGTTATAGTTTAGAATTGGTGATTTTAATGTGGTTTTTTGATACTTGTAGGGAAATGAAATGAAGAGTTGATTAAGAATATGGTTGATGGAATTAAGTAGAATTGGAGCAAGAAAAGGCCAATTAGAAGAAAGTGGAACTGCCAGATGTTTGGTAATCGCAACCATGTGAAATAAAGGTCGTGATTGCGAGGCCAAAAGTTAAAATCTCGCAATTTTGTAGTTCGAGGTCACGACACCATGTCCTAGCTACACAACTCCTCACAACCGCGTGAGTTAGTTTTCGCAACCGTGAACAGCAGATGCCTAGAACCTAGGAAGTTAGTATATTCACCAAATTGATCCTAAAATATATTTGCACATACACCAACAACCATTGTTCAACTATCAATTATGTATCCATCATGTACACAACAAACCTACTGAGCGAGTTCAGTCTTCTTAGCTTAGATGAGAAAAGTAGTTGTAGATTTAAATTAGGGCTGAGACTTAAAAGTTTCCTCACAATTCGCATTTGTCTTTGAGGATTGTATTCATATAACTAATATCTCTTATGTATTTCTTTATTTGATTTCATTAAATTTCTAGAAATATGGGTGAAATTGTCAGATTAAGATTTGTGTGCGGTGCTAGAAATAGACAACTCATTTTGATTTTGATGGGTCACTCTAATATTTTTATAGCATGCATTCATGATTAGGGTTAATGAAATTTTCATGCTTTAATCTATTATTTTAGAGTGCATTCATGAATCTAGCTTCCTGTTTTGTGGATTTCTCAAATTAGAATTCCTAAAGTGGATAATTAGATTAATATTCACATTTGACTTTGATTCCTAATGTTAAGACAAGGAGATAATTTGGATTTACTTTATTGAACGCATGAAATAGGGATTCAAATTAAAGTATTGGATTGGTTGTTGGTAAACATAGTTGAACCCGTATGAGATTTCGTGCTAAAACACTTTATGACATAAAGAAGATAAGTGTTAACTGATAATGATCTAGTCAACCTTCTATTGATTTGAATGTGTTGAGACGACAATGGATTTTTGAATCACTGTTGAGTTCTAATTTCCTATTCTCAATTATTACCCGCTTCATATTTTACCCAAATCCTTTATTTTCCTAGCAAAATGGAATTCTGTTCGATAATCTTGTAGATTAGATGTTCAGATTCGAACCAATATTTATTTATCCTTTGTGTTTTCCGTTGTCAACAAATTGTTCATTTTGTGATTTGACCCTAACTCTTAGTTGGGTCTTTTTATTGATGATAATTGTTTACTCTTAGAACATGTTTTGATGGTAATTTGAGTGTTATAGAAAATGGGCACAATTACCAAGAAGCAATTTGACATAATTAATTGATTTAGGGATTTCTAGTTAACTTGTTTCTCTCAAAATTGTGATTAGTTGTCTGATAACCCAATTTTTGGCTTAAGTTAGTAGATGTAATATTAATTGGAACAAAAAGGAACTACTCCAATTCTCCTAAGAAAAAGAAAAACCTCTCAAAATTAACTTCACTCAGGGGCATGAGGTGGTCAATTTCAAGTTTGAACAATCAACTCTTAGGATCATGATGGGAACAAGATATGAGATAGACATTGTTTCTTATCCAATATTCAAAAGGAGAGAAGATGAGTCTCATGCCATGCACCTAGCTACCTGCTGTGAGATAGTACCACTCGAGTTTAAGATCTCTACTTTGGAAGCTAATGCTGAAACAACAAAAGAAACGGTTGCATACATTGAGGATATCTTGAACCTTTGCAACAAATCCAATAAACAACAATCGAAGAAGCTTTAAAAAAATTGATGATACTAAAGTTGCATAAAAGAAAAAACAAAATCATTTATGGCAACTTTAGTTTTGGTATTCAATAATGTCAGTTGATTGTGGGCCAACAATAATGAATAACAATGCTGAGGTGTTCTAGTGACTCTCTCAACCCTAACCAAGAATCTGAAATGTGGTCTGATGCAAAATAGAGTACGATGTTCATTTCCGGAAAGTGGAAACACAAAGGGTGATAAATGTACGGTGTTTAAATTGTGCGCTTGAGCGGAGGCAATGGATCGATATCCAAATTAGTCGAATTTATCATTTGTGATATGTAGTTTAGATTTAATTTTTTTAACTAACCCTCATTATTTCACAGTTGGTGGTTGTGTCTACATCACGTTTGAATGTATAAAATTGATTGGAATTGAAATTTGGGGTGAAATACCTTTAAAATAAGAGTTGACAAATATTTGGATGCTTAGGTGCGCCTAAAATATTGGGTCGATCTCCATGTTTGCTCTGCCATAACCCAAACTGAAAAAATAACTTTAGAATGCCTAACACCGTGTTACTCATCACGATTGCAAGAGCATCTAACTGCGATCACAAGTTACCAGTGTTGCATTCATGAAAAGTAAAAAAACTTTCTGTCATGATTGTGAGGAGAGATGTCAAGACCATGAAGACTCACGTTATCAAAAAGGCAATAATTTTAAATTCATTTTAGTGTCCCATAAACTCTAAAAAAATGTCCGAAATTCTCTCATATAAAATCAATTGCTGTAATCAATTCTGGGCAATAAATTTCCTTCTACTTTTTTTTTCACTTAAGGTATGCCTTCTTATCCCTTTCTTCATGTTTGGTTGAAATTGCTGAGTTATTTGCAAAAGGGCGTATTATCACCCTTACTTTTTTATTATTTTTTTTATCGTGATTGGTGTTGATAACATTAATGTGTAGAGAAGTGTGGTAGTTTAATGTTTTTAATTGGTATTAATTGAATAACAATGAATTTGAGTCTTGAAATTCGCATGATTCAATGCCGAAGTGAAAAATATTTTCTAGGCTGAAGTGTTCTACGCGATCGTGATGTTTCATCCCACGATCATGAAGTCTCATCCCACTATCACGATATCTCTTTTACGATCATGATGTATTACATTTTGAAATTCAATTATTGTGATGTCAAAACCTACAATGGCAATGACTTGAAAAGGAGAGTCTAACTATGGCTATTCTCATGATCGCGATGAGTCGTGTAGTTGGTAGTGAAAACTGTCAAAAATAGTAATTTTACCTTCATTTACTTCATTCTTTTTTTTTGACTCATTTCTTTGGCCTAACTTCTTGATGATACATTGATTTATGTGCCTTTTCATTCATTTGACATGTTTGTATCTTGAATAGGTATATTTTTTGCAAAATCATGGATGACGACGTCAAATAAGGGGTGGCACAAATGGAAGAAAATATCATGCGAGATGAAATTTTTGATCATGAGAGGTTAGTGTCCTCTAAATTCCACCAATTCGATGACCATGACGGACTTCAATGGGCGATAAGAGGCCAGTGGATAGATGTGTTCTTTTGATAAGCCTATCAAGTCGAACCACGCGGTAGTTCGAGAGTTATATGCCAATATTGCCGCAACTAATTTCTCTAGTTACACTATAGTTACGGTTCGGCGCAATTAAGTTCTTTTTGAATTCACGATGACCACTAATTACGATGGTCTTCTTGATGTTAATAATTATATTCACATGATAAGGGAAAGGGAAGCGGGCCAAGATTGGTTCGTGAGACATTTGAATGGTCGCCATATGCCTAAATGGATTGAGAACAACTAGTTGATCGATTCCTCAAAACTCAAAGCTTATGACAAAACTTGGGTCTCCATCACTTTTAATAGGGTGATTACTTCACTGTATAAGACCTATGTGTCTCTTGATAGGGCAATTTTGATTTGTCCAATCATGGATGGATTCCTGTTAATGTTGGGTGGATCATTGCACGACGCAAACAATAATTTATTATTGGAAGGTACAAGAGTCTTTCTTATCCTTCCTTGAATACCTATCTATGCTTGACATATGAGGTGGAAAAACATGAGAGAGATAACATAAGGAGTCCCAAAGGCTAGATCAACCCACTTAAAAAATAGGGTTTAAGGCATGTTCCAAAGAAGATAAAAAGTGATGTGCATTATTTATTGTTCTACACATTTATTTAGGGAGCTGATTCACCAAGTTCAACCTCTATCCCTCCTCCATCTAAATTGGTACAGATACTAGTCAACTTATAAGGACAGATGCAGTTATGGATACTCTTATTCAAATGTAGATTCAAGGGCTGACTAAATATCTTCCCCTAGGGCTTTTAGATATCTCCTTGGCCTCAAGTAGTACTACTTATACTGTTTCCATTATAGTGCAGGATTGACAGATTCTAAAGAACTGCATGGAAAAAATTAAGAGGATCCATTAAAAGACTAAGGAATAAAAAAAAAGAACAAGAAGTTTTTGAATAGGATAATGAGTACACTCTAGAAGTTTGTGGCTCAGGTGATAAGTCTTATGATGATGTCCTTTCAGATATGGATAGCTTCTCCCATGTGTGATGATCTTTGCAAGGAGTCACTCACAA
This sequence comes from Solanum pennellii, assembly GCF_001406875.1. Classification (NCBI taxonomy): domain Eukaryota; kingdom Viridiplantae; phylum Streptophyta; class Magnoliopsida; order Solanales; family Solanaceae; genus Solanum; species Solanum pennellii. Next base: position 52,467,413 of record NC_028643.1, read on the forward strand.
TCTCTTTTTTGATTGTAGTACTGTGAGGACACAACTACATGTTTTTGTTAGGGGGTGCCTTCCTAGTCTTACTTTTTTTAGATTGTTTTTTCATTAGATCATGCCCTTGTTGGACTTGTATTGATTTGTTGATAATGTTTCCATGTCGGGATTGTTTAATTTGATTTATGAATGATATTCTCTAATTTGGGTATTTGATTCATTATCTTGGGTTGGTTTGTTTTATTTTGTTTCTTTTGAAAATTCTTTGTTTTGTAATTATAAGATATGGATTGACGATGCCCTGTGATAAATAAAGTAAAAAAATTTAGAGGCAAAAATTAACGATTGCTTATAAGTGGCTGATTACGTGTGGATGTGCCGTATTCTTAGTAGCCGACCCCAAATAGATGCATGCGTTTTGCCAATGATTGATTGGTTGGCTACTTTATTAAGGGAAAAATAATCGTCCTATAGGAGTTTGTGACTTGGTTGGAACTAAGATCATAGTCTTGCATGTGAAAAGTGTCAAACATATCCTTCTATTTTTGTAATTTAAGCATGTTGTTAATGCTTTTGTGACAACTCTTACATCTCATCTTATGAATTTTGATTCTCTGGAGGTTTAACTATTTTATGTCACTTGTATTTAGAAGGAAGTAAGAATTTGAGCTATGTAAATTGATTTGCATACCATCTGTGATTAATAGTGGTGTAATGCCATGTGATTTACTTTGTCACATAGAACATGCCCAATTGATGTTGAAATGTTGGTCTTGATTATGTTTGGTGAGAGAAATGACCTTAGGATTTATTAGATGTTTTGAAGTCCACTTGGGCTAAAAATTCCATCTTTGCACTAAATATATTCTTAGTTGTACCCTTTGAGCCTAATTCTTTTTATTGACAACCACATTTCAAACCTTCTCCTTTTTTTAAAAAAATAACCTTCTTTTGAATCCCCCCCCCCCTTAACCATGAAAATTCTGAAAGCTAATATAAAAGTTCGGGTTGGGGGTGTTATGGAAAGTCATACATTGCATTCTTTCCACATGAGGTCTTAATAAAAAAAAATTAAAATGGGGGAAAAACTTCTTAATAATAAAAAGTTTTACAAAAGACATAATGAAAGTTAATCAAGAGATATTGGTCCCGGTTAAAAATGGTGGAAATGGGGCCTCTAGAGTAAAAATAAGAAATAAAAAGAAGAAATAATGCGTGAAATGCCCAGTAAGTTTTAAAATGAAGAAAGTGGAAAAGTTGGTGAATGACCTGTTGTTTTATTATATTGAAGGAGGGTGTAATCACTTGTATATAAATGATCCTAATATTTTGCAAGCCTACATTAAAAGAGTAACAAAGTAATTTGAGATCTTTTATTGAATGAAGTTTAGTCAATGTTGATCAATTATATGGATAATCCTACGGTGTGACCTTTGTGTCATGAGATGTTTTGTTATGAGAATTTGCATCTCTGTCCCTTGTCTTCTAAATACTCTTTGAGTTTGTTGGGACATTTCTTTCCTTGTGAGGGCATGCAAGTTGAGTCACTTCTTGAGTATTAGTTGTTGTCACTTAATTATTCTTGGTTCATTGAAATGTGCAATGAGAATGAGGGGAGATATTTTGTTAAATTTTTACATGTGGACTATTTGTTAGTATAAACTAAAGTAATTTACTTTCTGCTTGGTTGAAAATGGTGAAATTGATTTCTTGTGTGTGTTGATATGAGAGCCTCTTCTGTTTTTTATTTTCTTCACTTGAGGAAAAGAAAAGTTTCTAATTTGGGGAGTGTTCATATAATTAGTAGAGTTCCACTCATTTCAGACTCTTTTTATATGTAATTTTAACTTCCTTTAGTTTCTAACTGGTGCTTTTAATGTTGTTTTCTTAATTTTTGCACGAAAATAAATGGGAAGTTGATTGAGAAGATAGTTGAAGAAACCGGGTGATATGGAAGTAAGAAAATGTCAATTGAAAGGACGTGGAACTGTAAGAAATTTTCTCAGCGCAACTGTGTGAGGAAGATGTTGTGATTATGTTGCCTGAGAAATATAGAGCACAGAATCATATGGTCAAAGGTCACGACCGCGTGACCCAATGAAACTACTCATCGCAACCGTGTAAGTTAGTTGTTGCGACATTGAAGGATAGATGTGTTGAATCTAGACTTTTTGAGAATTCACCAAATTCACCCTAAAATACCTTTTTACACTCAATAGTTGTCATTGTTCAAATATTAATCTTTTATATATCTTTTATGTAACAATCCTAGAGAGAAATATTCATCTTCTTATCTTAGAGTAGAGAAAAAATTGTAGAATTCAATTTGGGTTTAGACTTGCAAGTTTCCTCACAGTTCACATTTGAGTTTGAATATTATGTTCTTATTAGTGAAATATGTTATTCTCTTGTTCAATTTCTTTCTTTAAATTTATAGAACTGTAATTGTTATTGCGTAATTGAGATTGAGGTTCTGTGCTAGAAATGAATAATTTATTTGGGCCTAGATATCTCAATCGAATGCTTTTGTATATTTTTATTCTATTTTTTGAGTGAACACACTCAATCATGCTTCCGCTCTTTGTGGGTTGGTCAAAAAAAATTTCGTGAAGTGGAAAATTATATTAATAATCAAGTTTGATATTGATTCCTAAAATTAAAGACTAAAAGTTGATACTTTAGCTTTAATTTTTTTAATCCTAACTTTCTAGATATAGGGGTTTAGATTAAGGTATGTGACTACTCTTTGATCAATACGATTGAGGAAGAAAGGAGATTTGGTTATAAGAAACATTGGTTATTGATGATGATCTAACCTAGCTTTTATTGATTTTCGTGTTTTGAATTGACAATAGATGGTTCAATGAGTGCTGAATTTTGAATTTCCTAAATTTCAACTATGTATTATTTGATATTGTCTTTTCCCAAATCATTTCTTTGGTTACCAAAACACCGTTCTATTTAATAGTCTTGTAGATAGTATCTTTAGATTCCTTGTATCTAGTAATCCTTTTTCTTTTTTCTCTCCCAAAAAAATTCCTCATGAGTTCTTTTAGTTTAAAAGTTAAATATAAAAAAAAATTTACAAGATTACATCTGAAAATGAAATGAAGAAATAAATCTCTTAAGGATGAGGCGTGGATATCTCACTCTTTATGAAGATTCAAGGCCACTACAGCAAATGTTTTCACCGTTCCATCAGTAATTCTTTTTGATGTGTGCCCTCCAAAATACAACAACTTATTCACAAAAGATAACTCAAAAACTTCGAACGAAAGTTGTGTCTAAAGCTCAACAAAAGAACACCTCCCTTAAACTAATAAGAACTCTCTTTTTGACTAAGTCTTTCACTCGATATTTTTTTCTTTTGTGTTGTGTTTTCGAAACCAAATGAATACCACCACTATTTATTGTTGATAAAGTCTTCCTAGCAATGAAAAGGAAGATAATTGGGTGGTAAATAGTGAATATAAATGACCTTAGGAGTTATCTGTGTTACATAGGTTACAAAGAATAATGGAGGAATTAAGAATGAAATAAAGTGATGGATAACCAATGCTAATGGATGATGTAGAAGTTGTCAATTCTAATGTTTATTGGAAAATTTTTATCTTACAATGAATGCAGACAATAAAGCAAAAACTAATGGCATTACATGGCTACCAAGACAAATATGAATAACATGATTAATTTGGTAGTTTATGACACAAATGCCTACCAACGATCATTCTTATAAATCCAAAATAAAGCAATATAATATGTTAAATATTAATATAAAAATTCCAATTACCTAACAATCCCCAACTCATTTTAATATTTTGATATGAGAGTAAAACAACTGAAGGAAGACTACTGTGTATAATGAAGGTGTGCTATGCATTGAACCTCCACTTAGTGAAACAGTAACTTTTACCCCAGAATCGTAGTGGTCTACGACCTGAACTATGATTTATTAAGGGAAATAAAATATCACTGCTCATACATAATAATCAAGGTGTTGACATGAGCTTTAACAACCACCACGTTATGGCCTTTTGTTATCCCGGTTTCATGAATGCATTTGAGGATAAGCTCCAGTCATATAGGAAGCAACCTACTTCCACACATAACATAGGTGAAATCTGTCGAGATTGATCCTATAAGATTAACACACAACCCATACGGGCTACAAATATTCATTAAGAGTTTTATCAAGTCAGCCTTCACAAACTACAAAAAACAATGCACTCACATCATACAGAGAGAATAATAGGATTGTGCATTTTTCACAATAAGTCATAATATGATTAGTTTTTCCCTTTGAACCTGGTTATAGGATCTCTAGTCCCCAGGTTGGGTTTCCTCATATATGACTCGGGTATTTGTAGGCATCAATCCCTTCACCTCGATGTGAACCAGACCTTTTCTCTTGTTAAGGCCTTTGTAAGAGGATCTGCAAGATTATCACAAGATTTGACATAACTAACATTAATGGTACCATTTGTCAAATATGATCTTTTCCTCCTTATAGGTCTTGATTTAATATTGCAATAATGGTTTTGAACTCTACCAATTGTAGCAGTGCTATCACAATGAATTAAAATTGGTGGAATTAGTTTTTCAAAATAAGGAATTTGAAACAAAAAATCTCTTAACCAATTCGCTTCCTCAGTAGTTGAAGCTAAAGCAACTAGTTCCGCATCCATGGTAGAGTTAGCAATTGAAGTTTGTTTTTTTTTTATTTGCAACAAACAGCCCCACTACCTATAGTGAAAACAAAACATGTGGTAGAATATGAATCACCTGATAATGTGTTCCAATCTGCATCACAAAAGCCTTCAAGTACACCATGATATTTTTTAATGATTAAACCACAATTTTTCGTTCCAATTATATACCTCATCACTCTTGTTACAGCATACCAATGTTCAATACCTGGCATGCTTGTAAACTTGCAAAGTTCCCCTACTGCATATGTGTTAGACCCGTAAACTACTTGATCTAACTACGTGCAGACATGTCAAGGACTTGAGCATTGGTTTTGACATGAATGGGGCCAAACAGTGAATCACAGGTTCAAGGTGCTTGAGTGTTGGCAAGGCAACTTGAACATGCAAGGCTTACGTGCGGGCTAGAGTCAACGGCAAGGCAGCGTGTTGGCTTGAAAAGGCAAAGCTGTGAAGACTTGACGATGGCAAGAACAAAGACATTTCCCGTGAATTGCTGAAATAAAACTAAGTGTTGGAGGGCAGCTAAAATATTCTAAGTATTGCAAGCTGGCTGAAATATTTTAAGTGTTGGAATAATATAGTCTGAAATATTCTATGTGTTAGAATATTAATACTTCGTGTGGATAAAGATGTAATTTGAATTAGATTCTATCAGTTATAAATATAGTTGTTCGAAACTTAATTTGAATATGTAATGACAAGTGTTGGATAAGTGTCATTTAAAACTGCCGCATGTAACTTCCATTTGCAGAAATTTTATAAGGGTGGAAATTTTGTTTAAGGTTATAGAGTGTGTTTCTATCCTTAGACAAATTCATGAAGACTTCCTTTTGCATTAAATATAAGAATAATAAAGGTTGGGACAAGTTCCTGTACTTTCTGTATGATGTTTAACTTTGCTGTTAAAGTATTTCTATACTAAGTCAAATTTGTGGGAGTAAGATAGGCTTAGTGTTGCAGGCATTTGCAAGACTGCCTAGGGTGCTGTTCGGTAAAAATAAATACACCCTCTTTCAATTGGTATTAGAGCGCGGTTGAACGATTGTGACAAACGCAGAAATATGGGAACTGGCACGAAAATCAAAGCATTCGTTCGGTTTAGAGATGATACTCTGGGAGATCCTTCGTTTGTGGATTTGTTGACACAAGTCATCGATTTAAGACTTAACGCTGAGAATGTTCAGGGGATATTGGTGTATATCGACATAATGTTGATAAACACATCACTGAAATATTGAATTTTCGTAACACAACAACACAACAACCTGAGGGACAGCAGAAGGAGAATGAAAACCTTCGTGCAAAGATCGTTGTATTGTGTCGTGCTGTTGCTACATTGAGTTCAAATCGTTTTGAATCATCTAAGGCTAAAATTCCTGAACCTAAAGCCTTTAGTGGTGCAAGAAGTGCTAAATAACAGGAATATTTCATTTGGGACATGAAACAGTATTTTACTGCTACAAGGGTGCCTAACAATGACAAGTTAAACATTACCACAATGTACTTGATGGGTTATGCTAAACTTTGGTGGAGAAGAACTCGAAATGCAGATGATGTAAGTGCTGGTCTTCCGAGAATTGATACGTGGGATAAGTTAATAAATGAAATGAGCGATCAATTTCTTCCTAGCAACGCCTCTTGTCTTGCAAGGAATAAGTTGAAAAGGCTAAGGCCGACAGGTTCGGTGAGGTAATACATTAAAGAATTCACCTCTGTGATGTTAGACATTTAAAACATGTCTGATGGGGATAAGTTACACAACTTCATTATGGGTATGAAAGGTTGGGCTCAAAATGAACTTCAGAGACAAAATGTTAATGATCTTCCTGGAGCAATTGCTTCTACAGATTCGTTGGTTCATTTCCAGACAACTCGTCCTTTAACATATGTTCCCTCTACTTTAAAAACTAAGAAAAAGAATGATAAGAAAGGGGAATGGAAAAAGGATAGTCGTAAGGACTGTACAAATAACAAAGGAAATGCACAAATGAAGGATGGAAAAGACAAACAAAAGAACAAACATGGTAATTCTAAGGGTTTTTGGTCTTGTGGCGGTCCTCATTTGGACAAGTCTTGTCCAAACAGGGAAAAAGTAAACACCTTGCTTACTGGAAATATGAATCAAAGGGAGGAAGATGAGTAAATCGTGGCTGCAATGGCAAACACATTGGGATTGTCCTTCAACCATATTACGTAGGTTAATAATGTTGGAGAAACGTCTAGTACTTCGAATCCTTATGCTTCCTAATTCATATAGAAATGAAAGTGAAAGAACATCGTGTGATGGCAATGGTTTATACAGGAGCCACTCATACGTTAGTAGATGTGAAAATTGCTACAAAATTGGGGCTGAAGTTGTCTAAAAGTCCTTCCTACGTAAAAATAGTCAATCCTAAGGCACAGGCCATTGTTGGTATGGATTATGGTGTGTCTATGTCGGCGAAACATTTGGTGGGAAAACATAATTTGATTGTGATGCCGCTTGGTGAATATTAGATCATACTTGGGATTGATTTTCTAAGAGAATTCCAGTTTGTTTCTTTTCCTCACTGAGATGGAGTGATGATTATTAATGGAAGAAATGCTTGATTTTTTAAAAGAGTTCATCCATTTGGGAATATTAATAAAATTTTAAAGAAGAAAGACAAGGGAATGTTCTTGTCTGCAATGTCAATCGACAAAGGGCTGAAGAAGGATGATGACACTATACTTGCTGCCTTGGTTGAAGTGAAACCTGATGTTAAGATGGAAGTGCCTGATTGTGTTGTTGAATCTCTTAAACAGTATGCTGATGTTATGCCGCCTTAATTACAAAAGAATTTACCACCAAGGAGGTATAACAATCATAAAATTGAGTTGCTGCTTGGTGTGGTTACTCCTACACAAGTTCCTTATCGTATGGCTCCTAAGGAATTGGCTGAATTGCGTAAACAATTGAATGAGTTGTTGGATGCTGGATGTATTCAACCATCTAAGGCTCCATATGGTGCCCCTGTTTTATTTCAAAAGAAACAGGATGGGACGATGCGAATGTGTGTAGACTACAGGGCGCTGAACAAGGCAACTGTAAATAATAAGTATCTGGTTCCATTGGTGCAGGATTTGATGGAAAGGTTGAATAAGGCATGCTGGTTCACAAAACATGATCTTAGGGCAGGCTATTGCCAGGTTAGGATAGAAGAAGGTGATGAACCAAAACCAACATGAATAACTAGATATGGTTCATATGAATTCCCTTTAATGCCATTTGGGCTAACTAATGCTCCGGCAACATTTTGCAACTTAATGAATAATGTTTTGTTTGACTATCTTGATGACTTTTTTGTTGTCCATCTAGATGATATTGTCATTTATAGTCGAACATTGGAGGAACATGTTAATCACTTAAGTTTGGTCCTATCTCAGTTGAGAAAATACACACTTTAAGTTAAGATGGAAAAGTGTGAGTTTTCTCAATTGGAGATTAAATATTTGGGGCATCTTTTTAGTAAAAACTAAGTTCGAATGGATCCTAAGAAAGTGTAAGCTATTGTTGATTGGCAGTAACCTCGTCATGTGAAGGATTTGAGGTCGTTTCTTGCCTTGACTAACTATTACAGAAAATTCATTGCAGGGTACTCAAAAAGGGCACCAATTTTGACCGACTTGTTTAAGAAGGATATGAAGTGGGTTTGGTCTAAACGATGTGATGAACAATTTCAGAATTTGAAGGAAACTATTGCATCTGAACCAATACTCAAATTACCTGATTTTGAGTTACCATTTGAAGTGCACACATATGCGTCAGACAAAGCAATTGCTGGCGTATTAGTGCAGGAAGGTCATCCAGTGGCCTTTGAATGTAGGAAATTGAATGATGCTGAACAGAGATACTCAACACATGAAAAAGAGATGGTTGCGGTGGTACACTGTTTGCAGGTTTGGAGAGTTTATCTCCTAGGTACATGATTTGTATTAAGAACTGATAATGTAGCAAATACATTTTTCAAGACACAGAAAAAGTTGAATCCTAAACAAGCATGGTGGAAAGAATTCTTGGTACAATACGATTTTTTGTGGGAACATAAGCCAGGAAAACACGACCAGGTTGCTGATGCATTGAGTAGAAAAGAAGTATTAGTTGGAGTATATACAATTTCAAAACTCAAAACTGATTTCTATGATAGAATCAGGTTGTGTGCTGCAAATGATTCATTGTATGTTAAATGGATGGGTCAAGTGCAAGATGGCACAACGAGATGATATTGGATCGAGGACGATCTGCTATATTTTAAAGGGGGAGAATCATTGAACAAAATAAGGGTGGATTGTGCAAACAATTAATGAAAGAGGCGCATGATTTTGCTTGGGATGGACATCCAGGTGTTGAAAGGATGTTAGCCTTACTGTCTCGTTTTTATTTTTGGCCAAAAATGGAAGACGATATAAAGGCATACGTCAAGACTTGTCAAGCTTTTCAAGTTGACAACACTGAACGTAAGAAGGAAGCAGGTTTGTTGCAACCTTTGCCTGTTCCTTAAAGGCGTGGCTATTAATAAGCAAGGAGTTCATTTCTGGATTTCTTAAGGTAGATGGCAAAGCATCTATCATGGTGGTAGTTTACAGGTTTTCAAAATATTCTTTTTTTGTTGCTGCACTTGATCTATGATCATCTGTACTTGCCGCTGATTTGTTCTTCAAATATGTGGTTAAGTATTTTGGTGTTCCGGCTGACATCGTATGTAATAGAGATACAAGGTTCACTGGTAGTTTTTGGACAACTTTGTTCAATATGATGGGAACTGAGTTAAAATTTTCTACTGCGAATCATCCACAAACAGATGGACAGACGAAAAGAATTAATCACTTGTTTCAAGAATACTTGATGTACTATGTGACAGCGAGTCAACGGAATTGTTAGACAGTGCGCAGTTCTGCTATAATTTGTACAAGTCGTCTACAACAGAAATGAGCCCTTTTTAAATCGTTTTAGGAAAACAGCCTATGATACCACTAGATGTTGCCAAATCTATAAATCAGGGAAAGTGTCCAGCAGCATACAAGGTTGCAAGGGACAGACTTGAAATGTTATCTGAAGCACAGTTGCCAAATCTAAAAATCAGGGAAAGTGTCCAGCAGCATACAAGGTTGCAAGGGACAGACTTGAAATGTTATCTGAAGCACAGTTGCCAAATCTAAAAATCAGGGAAAGTGTCCAGCAGCATACAAGGTTGCAAGGGACAGACTTGAAATGTTATCTGAAGCACAGGATAGCTTGCGCAAGGCTCAGCGGCACATGAAGAAGTATGTTGATCAACATAGTCGCTCAATTGAGTTCAATGTGGGTGACAAAGTGTTACTGAAACTTACTTCGCAAATCTGGAAACAGATTGTAAGTAAGAATAGACATCGGGGTTTGATTCCTAAATATGATGGTCCATTCGAAGTGGTGAAACGAGTGGGCGATGTTGCTTATAGATTAAAGGTTCCAGAAAAGTTGAAAATTCATCCCACTTTCCATGTGAGTTTCTTAAAACCTTATTTTGCAGATGTAGATGATACGGACAGAAACAGGACAAAGAGGGCTCCTCCATCAGTACCTACACAGTATGATGCTGAAATTGAGAAGATCCTTGATCACCGGGTTTTGGGCACAAGAAAGAAGAATACTAAGACATAATTCTTGATTCACTGGAAAGGCAAGAGTGCAGCTGATGCAGTTTGGGAGAAGGCAAAAAACATATGGCAGTTTGATGCTCAAACCGAGGACTATCCTAAAATAGTCTCGATGAGGACATCGAGTTCAAGTGGAGCGGGAAGTCTTTTAGAACCGTAAACTACTTTATCTAACTACGTGCAAACATGTCAAGGACTTGAGCATTGGTCTTGACATGAATGGTGGAAAAACAGTGCAACACAGGTTCAAGGTGCTTGAGTGTTGGCAAGGCAATTGAACATCCAAGGCTTATGTGCGGGCTAGAGTCATCGGCAAGGCAGCGTGTTGGCTTGAGAAGGCAAAGTTGTGAAGACTTGATGATGTCAAGAACAAAGGCATTTCACGTGAATTGCTGAAATAAAACTATGTGTTGGAGGGCAGCTAAAATATTCTAAGTATTGGAAGCTGGCTGAAATATTCTAAGTGTTGGAATGTAGCCTGAAATATTCTAAGTGTTAGAATATTAATATTTCGGGTGGATAAGGATGTAATTTGAATTAGATTCTATCTGTTAGAAATATAGCTGTTGGAAACGTAGTTTGAATCTGTCATGACAAGTGTCGGACAGGTGTCATTAGGAACTGCCGCTTATAATTGCCATGTGCAGAAATTTTATAAGGGTGGAAATTTCGTTTAAGACTATAGATTGTGTTTCTGGCCTTAGACAGATTCGTGAAGCCTCCCCTTTGTATTAGTTATAAGATTAATAAAGGTTGGGACAAGTTCTTGTATGTTTTGTCTGTTGTTTAACTTTTATGTTAAAGTATTTCTATACTTGGTCAAATATTGTGGGACACAGATAGGTTAAGTGTTGCAAGCGTTTGCAAGACTTCCTAGGGTGGCGTTCGGTAAAAATAAATCGACCCTCTTTTAATATACAATATCAGACCTAGTGCAATTAGTCATATATCTAAAACTTCTTATTATATTAGCATATTCCTCTTGATTTACTACATCATTTTCACTTTTAATAGAAAATAAGTGAGAACTTGAATCAAAAGGAATAGCGACATGTTTATAATCATCAAAGTTATATTTTTTCAAAATCGTCTCAACATAATGTGACTGGTGAAGGAAAATTCCCTCACATGTTCTTGTTATTTTTATTCCAAGAATAAAATTTGCCTCACCAAGATCTTTCATATCAAAATGACGTCTAAGAAAATTTTAATCTTCATCAATAACATTAATGTTAGAGCCAAAGATCAAAAAATCATAAACATATAGGCAAATAATCACATGTGAAATATTCCAAGATTTATAATATATTCATATATCACACTCATTTGTTTTAAAACCATTTCCAATTATATAGGAATCAAATTTTCATGTCTTTGCATTGGTGCATGTTTCACGCCATATAGGGATTTATTAAGTTTACATACTTTGCTTTCTTCGCCTGCTTCAACAAAACATTCGAGTTGATCCATATATATTTCTTCATTTAGGTTTTCATTTAGACAAGCAATTTTTACATCCATTTGACGAATTGACAAATAAAAAAATGCAGCCATAGCAACTAAAAGTCTAATAGATGTAATTCTGGTTACCGGAGAAAATATATAAAAAAATTCTAGGTCCTCTGGTTGTTTAAAACCTTTTGCAACTAGTCTAGTCTTGTATTTATTAATAGAACCATCCGGTTTAATCTTTTTCCTTCATACCCATTTTCAACCAATTGTTTTACAATACGATGGTAAATCAACTAACTTCCATGTTTTATAAGAAATTAGAGATTTCATTACAACAGTTATAATTATTTTTCTACTCTAGTTCTTTTACTTCTTCTCATCTCAAAATCATCAACTTCTTTATTTTTCAAATTAGAAGTAGAAGAACTAGGTAGTGACTAAATATTTTGTTCAATTATTTGATCCCCACTATTTTTAGAATCAAATGGAAATTGATTTTCATGAAAAATAGCATCACCATATTATATTACAATATTATCTTCAAGATTAAAAAATCTATAGGTTGTACTGTTTGAAGCATAACAAAGAAAAACATAAGAAGTAACTTTCTTGCCCAACTATGTAATCTTGGGATCCATTAGCCTAACAAAGGCTAGACAACCCCAAACTCTTAGATATCCCAAAATTGACTTGTAACCTTTTCACAATTCAAAAAGTGTCAGTTTTGACTTTTTATGAGGCACACGATTCAATACATAACATGCTATTAAAATAGTTTCACCCCAAAAATTTAAAGGTGCATATGACTCAATAAGAATGACATTACTCAATTCAACCAAAATTCTATTTTTCCTTTCTGCTACTCCATTAGATAAAGGAGAGTAAGGAGTATTAGTTCCATGAATTATTCCCAATGATCCAACAAAAGAATTAAACTTATTTGATTCATATTCACGTCCTCTATCACTTCTAATTCTTTTTATTTTTCTTCCAAACTGATTTTCAACCTAATGGAGATAAGATTTGAAATTTTAAAAAGCATCACTTTTATTTTTCATCAAGTAAACATATATAAACATAGAAAAATCATGAATGAAAGTGATAAAATATCTATTACCTCCACGAGTTAGAATTCCACCAAGTTCACAAATATTAGTAGTAACTAATTCTAACAAATCAGATTCTCTTTCAACTTGAAAAAGAGGTCTTTTTGTGATTTTAGGTTTACTACAAGCCTCAAACTTTTCAAAATTCTTTTTAACCATTGGGATTAATCTTAAACTACTCATTATTCCAACATAACGATCATTAATATGACAGAAACGAGCATGCCAAAAATTGGTAGAAGAAAGCATATAAAAAAGTAGAATTTTTATTCATTTTTACATTCAACTTAAACAGTCCATCACATGCATACCCCTTACCTACGAAAATACCCTTCTTGTCTATTACATATTGATCATATTCAATAATTTTTTTAAAGCCTACTTTATTAAGAAGAAAACTACATATCAATATTTTTATCATCGAAGGAGTATAAAGTACATCTTTAAAGGTTAATAACCTTGTAAAAGTAAAAAAAAATTTAACAACTCCCTTTAAAAGTACTTGAGTAGTGTGAGCATGACCAAACATGATTGCTTTGGGCTTTTCAAAATAAGTATACTTTTGAACCAGTCTTTGTCATAACAGACATGATAGTTTGCACCAGAATCAGCCGACCAACCATAAACATTCTCAACCATTTTTATGTTGGTAATCACCGCAACAAAAGGTTCTTAAGTAAAGTTTACTGAGGGTTAGGACCACGTCTTGGGAATCTGCAAAATCGAGCAATATATCCACTCTTGCCACAAACAAAGCATGGTCCCTCTGCTTAAACTTGTTGATTTTGTGCTTGGTGATTTTCACCACTTTTTTCATGGTAGGTCAACCATTATTTTTCTTGACCCTAAGAAATATTTTTGTGATTTTCAAGAGTAGCATTATTTCATGTGATTAAATTTACCTTCTACGTGATGTTGTTCTCTTCTGTTTGTAAAAGTGCATCTTGGCCCCTTGCTTCTTCTTCCATGCGGATTTTCATTACAAAGTTTTCAAGAGAGGTTTCCTTTTGTTTGTGGTGGATAGTTTTTTGAACTCCTTCCAAGAAAGTGGAAGCTTATCTATTAAGCCACAAACAATAAGATTATCTCCAATTTTAACCTCTTCGGACCTAAGATCTCCAACTATCATGATGAAGTCTTGAGCTTGATCTACCACTGATTTGTTGTCCACCATTTGTAAACAAAATAATCTACTAGCTGCATATTTTTTTGCTCCAGCCTCTTCGTTATCATAGTTACTCTGCAATGCCTTCCAAATATTCTTTGCACTAGAGTAAGTTCTAACAAAATATTCATGAAAATTTTCAGACAGACAATTAAGAAGATAATATCGACACTTATAGGACTAACCATCATACTTTTCTACTTTCTCTAGATGAGAAATAGTTTCATCATCATTCATAGAGGTGATTTCTTTTTTATTAGGATTCTTCTCAGTTAACACATTAGAAACATTGAGAAGAATCGAGTAGAAGAGTTCTTTACCCATTCATCTCTTAAAATAGATACCATTGAATCGAAAAGGCTTGTTAAGATCTCCCTTTTGACATCCGCGGTTTTTTCAATTGTAGTAATTTTGAATCTCCATAAAATTGTTAGTGAAAAATTACAATTTAACAAAAAGTTACAAGATTACAACTGAAAATGAAATGAAGTAATAAATCTTTTCAGGTTGAGGTGCGGATATCTCGTTCTCTTTAAGGAGGTTCAAGCCCACTAAAGCAAATGTTTCATAGGTCCAGCAGTAGTTCTCAGTTACTTGTCCCAACTAGGATACAACAGCCTATTCACAAAAGTTAACTCAACAACTCTTGAAAAGAGTTGATCCTAAATCTCCACAAAACAACTCATCCCTTCAACTAATAAGAACTCTCTTTTTGACTAACTCTTTCACTCTATATTTTCTCTTTTGTGTTGTGTGTTCAAAACTAAATGATAAAGTCTTCCTTACAATTAATAGGAAGATAATGGGGTGGTAAATAGTGAAGCTAAATGGCCTTATGAGTTACATATGTTACATATGTTACAAAGAATAATGGAGGAATTAAGAATGAAATAAACTGATGGATAACCAATGCCAATGGATGATGTAGAAATTATCCATTCCAATGTTTATTGGAATGTTTTTATCTCACCATGAATTCAGCCAATAAAGCCAAAAGTAATGGCATTACATGGTTACCAAGTCAAATATGAATAGCATGACTATTTTGGTAGTTTAAGATACAAATGCCTACAAACGGTCATTCTTATAAATCCAAAATAAAGAAATTAAATATGTTAAACATTAATATTAAAATGCTAATAACCTAACAGTTTCTATCAACCTGGAGGCTACCCCTTGATGTGTACGAGATCTAGGATCACGAGTGACCCGAAGCTAACCTTTGTCTAGCATATCATAAGAATATTTAAAGATTTACTGAAAGTAGAAATATTGTGCAAAAGTATAAACATGATTTAAATTGAAATGATGGGTTATACCGATCCTTAGTCTTAATATATAAACGACTAAGATTTCAATAACTACTGAAATACAAAACTCAAATCTAAAACTGAATCTAACTATGTCTGAATAAAAGTCTCTAACTGACTAGAGATCATGAGATATGACCCAGCGAACTCTACACAAACTGGAACTAAAAAGACTAAAAAGTTAAAGAAAATATGTCCATTACCCTAAAAGAATGAAGACTCACCATCGATGCTGCTGACATGTAGATCGTAAATCGATTCGTGAATTATCTGAATGTTTCTGACCTGAACCTACATCACAAGAAGATGTAGCACATAGTATGTGTCGGTTGTTGAAGGTATTGTTTATGAAAGACAGAACAACACTTAACAACATAACATAACTTATATAAAGCATGTTCAACAATGATTTAAAATCTACATGATGAATATACTTAACATACTAAACATGAACAAAGCTGAATACAATGCCCAAATTCATAATATGCAGAAACATTGACTACTTCAACAATATTTTCACTCACTCAAATAATATCGGATCTTCTAGCGATTCCTTCTTGAGATACTTAGATACTTTGGTTAATAATATTACAATGACTCTCTGGAAAATATTCCTACCGAGGAGGAGATTAAGAATGTTCTTTTCTTAATGGATCCTAATAGTTCTATGGGTCTGACGGATTTAAGGTATGTTTTTTCAGTTTGCTGGGAACACTGTCGATCATGACATTACTAACTCTGAATGTATTGTAGGTTTTTTCAGGTTTCTTCCTTGACAACATCACATATAAGAAAAACATTCAATATATGATTTTGTTCTCACATAAAAAATTTGATAAATTTCGTCTATAAAAACTTTTGGGGACATCAAAGAGAGATTATTTTGTACCGTTATTCATGGTTAAAAATTTGATTAGAAAGCATGTGCATTGAAAAAAAGCACATGTTTAAAATTGTATCCCTGATGGGTTAAAATTGATAGCCTTGATGGATTGAAAGGATTGAAAATAGTGCTTGCGAGTTAAAATTAGTTTAAGAGTTCTTTTAAAGATTTCACAAATCCCGTAAGATCTATGAAGCTCTTGATACCAATATTGGTGTTTTTAAACAATTTCTCTTGATACCAATATTGGTGTTCTTAAAAAAATGGGGTTGCACAAACGAATTGGAACGTCTCTGAATAGATTGAAATGACTTTCAACTTATTTCAATAATTTCTTAAGAACTGAGGGGCTATATATAGCCAACAATAACAGAATCTTCATAATTTTAAATTTTAAACAACCTAAAATATGTTAACAATTCAAACCACCTAACAAAAATTCAAAATTCCTACCTATCTTAAACTAAATAACTCTTTTTACTAAATGTTATTGTAGTAACTAAAAGCAAACTTCAATAGGACAGACTATAATCAGACTTGAGTCTTCCTTTTCAATACTTGTGGTGTCATATATATGTAGGGATAAACAATATTCACCTATTCACCGAGTTAGAAACTATGGTTAAAAATAAGTTTAGTGGATGGGAAAACAATAGACACATTCTCCAATCACAAACTCTTCATGTTATGCTGCTCTTGAAACCGCCAAGATTTGTCTCTAATTTATTTTTTGGTCAACTTCATTGGTGCTCTTGGAAGAATTTTGTTATTCTATTGAAGAATGTAGTTTGGGTTTCAAAAGGATTGTTGATATTTTAAAAGTTTTGATATCAAAGAGGTGGTGGAGGCTTAATACCATGAACAATTTATGATCTAACTTAAGGAAAGGCAAATAATTCCGTAAAACCAACATGGTGGCGAAACTTATTTTAACAAAAAACTCCAATGCTTGGAGAAATCTTCTTCATATCAGGTCTATTGTGGAAATTAGATTAATTGAGAGATCAATGAAGGCAAGATGTATTTTTGATGGGATAATTGGTCTCTACAAGGTCCATTAGTCAATAAAGTAATATTCAACTTTCGCAGCACTATGAGGTACTTAATATTTGTAGTCAATTGGATCAAGACTCCCTTTGAGAGACATTGGTTCTGATCAACTAGTTGTACACACGATTCAAGTGTACATTGGAAATATGGAGGAGAAAGATCATTGCGTTTGGACTCCAACTACCGATGGAAATTTTTCTTGTTCTTCTACTTGGGATTTTTTCCGCAGAGACAATAGATAAATTCCATTTTTATTCATATTTGAGGAAAATCAATTTCTTTGAAGATCTTTTTATTCATACGGATATTGAGCAAAAGAAAACTTTCTCTCGATATTATAATTACTTTTACACCATCTTTGTTTAAACATTATTACTAATGGAAACAAACTTTGCAAAAACACGAAAATACTAAAATTTAATGAACCATTGAAGAATAGAAGAACATAAATTCATTCACAAAACTAAAATATGTAAAATGTACCAGAATGTAGACGAACAAAATGGAAAGAAGATCAAGTCAAATTAATGCACAGTATCCCTTGAGGAAATTATTCCCCTTTAATATCCGAGGTTAATTTTGAATGTGTCGTCTAAGAATAGAATGATCTCAGTCACCAATGTATTAATAACACAAAATGTTGATATCCATGAGCCACTAAATGGTAGTAAAGTACGCAAATAAAACTTTTGCATATTAAGAGATCAAATATTTTCATAACTAAAAAGTACACTATGAAAAAAGAAACTTAAGCATTAAGAAGCTTTACATAACCAACAAAGAACATAATCAACATAATTTGAAATTTAAAACAATATAAAATATTTCAAAAATTCAAATAAACTAACTAAATCTAAATATCAAATTAATCTTAAACTAAAAAACTTATTTTACCAAAAGTTACTACAGTAACTAGAAGGAAACTAAAACAACTTTAGTTACTGCAATTGAAAAAGTACTCCTCAATTTTTTCTTTGGTAGTTGATTTTCTAATTATTTTTTAAGTTGCAAAATTTCATCCTTTTTCATCTTCTTCTTTTGATTTTGTTCTTCGAAAACGCCTTCCATGACATTGTCTTGAGCAATAAATTATTTGAAAGTCTTAAAACTGAAATTTTTTAGTTTTTTGCAAAATATTATTGTAAAGATTTTTCTTCTTTCACAACATCACGTATCACACATGTTTCAAAATAAGTTTTTATCCTCACTGAAAAAATTTGATAGTTTTCGCCAATAAATGTTTTTGGGGCACTCAAAGAGAGATTGTTATTTGCTATTATTTTTTGTTAAAAATTGGATTAGAAAAACCCGTTCATTGAAAAAAACACAGGTTGAACATAGTAACCCTGGCGAGTTAAAATGGATAGCCTTTACGCATTAAAAAGATTGGAAAATAGCCTTGCTGATTAAAAGTAGTATGGTAATTCTTTGAAAGATTTCACAAATCCCGAAGATAAATAAAGCTCTTTATACCACTGTTGGTGATTTTAAAAAAATGGGTCTGCACAAAAAGATTCATGCCTATCGATATATTGAAATGACTTTCAATAACATTCAATTTATTTCAATAATTTTCTTTTGCCTTGAGGGGTTTTATATAACAATCAAACATATAATATGCATAACTTTAAATTTAAAACAACCAATAATATCTCAACAAATCAAATAACCTAGCTACTATTGAAAATTCAAATTGACCCCGCCCCCGCCCTCCCAAATACTATCCTTTATAAAGTTGAAGGTTATTTCTCTTATTTCTTCTAGGGTCAAGATTCTCTCAGACACATTCTTTATTATCAACTAGTTCGACCACTTATTCAAGTGGACATTGGAAATATGGAGGAGACAGATCATTGTATTTGGACTCCTACTACTAATGGAATGTTTTCTTGCTTTTCTACTAGGGATTTTCTTCAATAGAGACAAAAACCGAAGTGCATACTAGAACATTTGGATATATACCTTTCAAAAATCATTAATCCTAAGTAAGGTAGTGTTCACCGACATAATGCGACCCACGGGCTATATGAGTCCTTCTTCCGCCCGACCGAGGGCCCCAAATCAATATTTGCCACAAGAACTTGAGAAATATAAGAATCTGGCAAAGAAAACTCTCCCAAATAAAAGATTGTACTGGCTGTTCCAATAAACAACCTATAGTGGTCATCTATATTTTAAGACACAGACCTCCTAGATAAACAAATGTGTTTTCAGCTAATGAGTCGCAAGGACTTTACATTCTCTCCGTGATACTACAGAACTCTCTTTAAGCCCCCGTTATAACATATACAAGTTTCCATTTATTAAGAGTTACCCGAACAAGGCATATTCAAATTTATATCATCATACCAATACTCAAATGCCATTTTAACCATGTCAATTTCATATTTATCCATTTAAAAAGGCATAATACATATATTGGACCCTAAACATGACTTCAAATTTTAACTTTGACCTCCACTTTTCATAATGCACTAATAGGCACCTTAACTATCAAACTTTTGCATAAATAAACTCACGATTCCTACATGGCACAATACAGATAGGATACCATGTAGGACAAAAAATGATATGTAGGATGATATGTAGGACATGTGTATCTATTTCTTCAACTTTATACAAATTTAAGTGCCTACTTGTGCACACCCAAAGTTGAAGGGTATAAATTTAATTTGAAGTAAAGTTAAAGGGAATATTTATGTATTATGTATGTAAAAAATTATCTATCCCCTTAAAACACAAAGACTCATTTATGTTAATACAATATGTTCAATTTCATTATTCGAGTCTTTCCAAGTTATAAGACAAAATATAAAATACAAGATTATTAGCATATAACTAGGAAAGAAACTAAGCGTTTGTTCATCATTTTAAACAAAAGATTTTGAAAGACTCATAGATTTCCAAATCATTTATGTATAAGAAAAAACCATTTTCAATCATTCGAGACAATTCACACATTAAAAAACTAATAATCCAATACATGGATTCATAATAAAGTATTAGAACACAGTTAATAAGAGAGGAATATTTGTTATCAATTTGCATGAAATCGTCTCTCAACTTAAACTTAATAAATTTTAATGAAATTGTCTCTCAACTAAAGTAGAAAGAATGAGTATAGAATCAGCCTTTTGACAAAATCTATTAATTGATAACATATTGTATCAGAAGGAACATACAAGACATTAGAGATAGTGATATTTTGCAGAATGAACACATCCAGCCTGAGTGACCTTAAATCTTTGTGAATTAGGAAGATTTACATAAAAAGGCTTGATAAGAGTTTGAACATTCAACAAAAGGTTAAAGTCACATGCCATGTGCTCTGATGAACCAGTATCTAATATCTATATAACAAAATATGATTTTGAAAGAACTCGTCTTCTCTTGAGAATCATGTTTGACCTGTTGGATCAATCGGAAAAGATGGTCATTCATGGTCGCTGCATTTCCATAAACATTACAAGGTTAAACTTTCTTTCCTTTTGTGAATTTGAAGTGCGCACGTAAACCTATCATCCTGTAGCCCTTGTCAAAAGAATGCCAAACCTTTTTACAGTGAGAACTAATGAGATGATTTCTCTTTGCTTTAGAATCTCCTCTCGTGTCTGAATTGAAAAGTTTGTGACTTTGATTTTTTTTCCTTGTTTATATAAAGGAAGATTCAATAGAGCGTTGTCCAACATGCATCTCCCTTTGCTTTACATCTTGGATCAGAAGGGAATACACATGGTTTAACACTGGGTAGTGGACAAACCATAAGGATGTTCGTCTTTACACCTAAATATTTCTCATTTAATCCCCTAAGGAATTGAATGAGCCTGTGATCTTGTTGAGACTTGAATGCCTTGGCTTTACCTCAACAAGAACAGTCACAAGAGCAATAATAGCAAGTATCTAGGCTATCTAATTCATCCAAGATTTTTTTTAATTTCGCGTAATATCCTGCTATGTTAGAATTTTCTTGAACTAATCACATAGTTATTTTTGTCGTAGATAGAACAAAGCTCCATTGCTTTGACGAAATCGGTCCTCCAATCCCTTCCAATTACTTGTAGGAGGTTTTGAGTACAAGATGCTCTCTAAAATATCTTTTGATAGATAGTTGAGAAACCAAGATATCACCATGTCGTTACACCTATTTAAGAGTTGAATTGTTGCATCTAAAACAAATGTCTCTATGATTGACGATCCACAAAACCCAATTTGTTCTTAGCAGAAAGACTTATAAGGACTGCTTTCCTCCAACCAACATAGCTCTTCCCATCGAAAGTAGTGTTGACAAGAATAGTTCAAGGTGATTTTGAGGAACGAAGGAATTAAGGATGAGCAAATTCTATGTTGATGGTGGTTTGAACAGTTTGACTACTAGAAGAGCCATCATCAGTTCCATCGGTGGTTGAATTAGGTTTTACCATAACTAGAGAGTATGAGAAAAGAAAATTTGAAAATTGAGGAGAAGAATAAGGAATATTAAGGATGTATGGCTTGGAAACCATAAAGAAAGATTTAGACAAATGTGTTCGGTATGTTTTGTTGAACTAGATTTACATGTATTTATACAACCGAAGTAAAGGAACGTGTGTTCCAACTACTGGAGATTTAAAATTGGTCATGGCAACATGGCCAATGCTATATTTCATGTGACATTTGAAGTTTAGAATTTCCTAGTAGCTCTTCCACCATAAGTTCGCACCATATGAGTGAAAATCAAAGAAAATAATATTTGTGATCTTTGAGGATAGATATAGACCCTTTCTCCTGATTTAGTCCAAATTCCTCATGTGTTTCTTCAACTATGTTTTCCATACCCATATAATTGATGTTATTTTGTTCAAGCCATTGAATATTACCTATTCTAATAGGTCTTAAATTTACTTTAATTTTCCCATTAATATATTTGAAATTATTAGTCACAGATAGAGTAAAATGTAATCTTGAGTCCGACAGATCTTCAACTAGGTTTGTGCTTATTTATGAACTAGTTTTCATCTCCCTATTGCTATTGTTGTCTTCTTGAATACTTGTAGTGATGCTTACGTGCTTCTTATTTTCTGAGATGTCATGAACTTCTGGAATCTTATTTATGTCTTTCATGGTTTGATAACTTTGGTATCTTTCCTTTCCCTCCCCTCTTTACTGTAGTACTCTTCTTGTTCCAAAATCTACATTACAGTGCCTTAATTGATTTTATACTGTACTCGTCTTCTTCTTCTTATTTTTTTTCTTCTTATAACTGGATATCTTCTTAAGAAAATCCTTAGAGCTCTTTGAAGGCACATTTCAGAAATTTGACTAGTTTGTTGTCACGCCCCGAGCTACCACCGAGACGCGGACATGAAACATAGAACCATTATTGATCTCAAGCTAGCCATGTTGGCATAATCATGAGCATACTAAATAATATAAACTAATGCAAAAGCTAAATCATAATTTAATATGAAAAGATGGGGAATAACTATATTCTATAACTGAGATATTATAAAACAATGAGTTTGATAAAAAGAAATACTAACTCAATACTAAGATGAATCTAACTATGTCTTAAATAAGCCTGACTGACTAAAAATACTGGGACAAGTCTCACCTAAATCTAGCAAAAATTAAAAATAGAAGAATAAATTCAGAAAACAAACTCATGATCATTGTCCTCGAAGAATGAGGAATAATGATTGTATCTGCTGAACTAAAGATCAAAAATTGATATATGGGTGAACTGGATGGTGAGAACCTGAACCTACATCACGAGAAGTGTAGCACACGTATGCGTCAATGCATGAAAGGTACTGAGATTGTAGGATAGAGTAAAAATGAAATAAAACATAACTGAACAAGCATGAAAACAATTATAATAATCTGAACATGATATACTGAATTTCTGAGCTAACTTAATGCAATGAGAAATTTATGACATGTTGAATTTGAATGCTGAATATACTTATAAATGGTCAATGCAGAGAGTCTGCTTGGTATGTGGGAGCTACTTATAACTAATAATAAAACTACATTAACTATATGTGGAGTCCGATGTATACGCCCCATCGAGAAGACCTAATATACCCTGCAAGAGGACTAAAGTCATGTTGGCGTGATCATTAAACTGATTGCCCACACACGGGACTTACAATCTACTTGGCTAGTAGTTCTTGGACTATTGGGTACGCTAAAACCTAGTCTATCTCGGTATTATGCTACTCACAATGAATTATTTAAATCAACTGATTATGTCTCAGTTTCGGTAAATACTGGATACCTCAAAACTTAACATGCAAATTGAGAATGCAACATGTAATATGGTAATTATGCATTTATATATGAGGCATGTATATTTGAAGCGTCTGAAGTATCTGACCTAGCATGTGTAATTAAAGAACTAAAGAAATACAAAATAGGGTTTTTAAATTCGTGCGATAATCTGAGTAATAACTTGATCATATGATTTGGATCATATATTAAATAAATTCATGAAGTTCTATCAAATTTCGAGAAACCCTAGGTTTAATCATGATAAGAGATTAAAGAACTGATTAAAAACTAGGGACCCAATTAGTAAAAGGAACCCACTAGTTAAATCTCACATGCTTGGCGATGGATTTCATGGAAAAATACTTAAGTGTCTGGGCTAGAACTGCTGGTGCTTGTGGCGTTCTTGAACTAGGGTTCTTCAGCTTTTTCTCATCTCTTGCCTCTTTTCTATGTTTTGATTTAATGATTTGACTTAGATATGATTTAATTATGTTTTTAGGCTTAAACTAACTAAAATATGATCATTTAGGATCAAAACAACGTATATTAGGGTTTAAACGGAGGGGGAAAGTCCAAAAGACTCTTCGGAAAGTTTCTGTCAGACCAAACGACATCCAGGACTGATAGTCCATCGTTTGACCGACCTTCCATCATTGGGTTCGTCGGTTGGGCCTGTTCGACAGTCTTTACTAAAATGGGCATAAGTTTTTACTTGGAGGTCTTATTTTAGCAAGATCAGTGACTATGGAAAGATAATTAGATTATCTATCTGTGACTAGGTTATGGGACACCTATTTCATTTAATACTAAGAGTTATGACCATTTGAAGTTTACCAACTGCATTTTCCCTTAATAGTTTTCTAATTTCCCACCTACGGTCAGACCAACAGACGGTAGCTCAACCTATGGACCATGATCGTCATCCTTCGCTCTTGTGAAAGAGTGGGTGAAGGGAGTATGGATCGACGGCCATGAACTACGGATTGTAGTCTTATCTACGGACCGTAATGCCGTCCATCGACCAACCATTTGCCAATTTTCCTAGGCTAATATTTTTTGGAGTTTCTGCTCCCATCGATGGTTGTGCAGAACGGACCGTGGGTAAGGCTACGGTCCGTCGATGGTCACATCAGTTGCACCTGCAGATTTTTTTCTGAAAAACTGATTTTTGGTATGTTTTGGCTACGGGGTGTTATATCTTCTCCTCTTCTTGCACCTTTACTTTCTCTATGTTCATTTTTATCCTTTGTGGGTTTGTCCTCTAGTTTCATTTTTTTGTAATAAATATTGTGATTCTGGGCTTCTCATTTCTTCGCTTTGTACTTTTGGTGTTGGTTTTTCTTATATCCGCTAATCTTAGAATTCTTAACCTTTGAAATTATCATATTTTTTGTGTAGGAGCAGTAGTAATATCAGCAGTCATTGTTACATTAACCTTGGTTGGATTAACCTCTAACTTATTGCTTTGGCAGTAGAAATTTTGTTAACTTTTTGTATCTAACCTTTTAATGTTAAAAAAACAGTATAATCAATGTTATTGGCTGAAGTATCATTAAAATCAACAACATTAATCGCTTTATCTATTTTTATCCGATAATCTGTGGAAACAGTGACATTCTTCTGAATAGAATTTTTCCAGTTCTTCAACTCTTTTTTCCTCTTGAATGGTCTCTATTGAAGGATTGGATGCCCCAAAACATTACAATACTTTTGAAAGTTGGGTTGTTTAAGTAAGGAAATTCCATTCTTTATTTTTGAAGGGTAGTTTGGTCTATTCCTTACCCTTTTATATTAATTCATCATTGACAATTACATAAGGGTCTAAAATGAACTTAGTCAGTATCGCGTTTAGCTTGTGGATTTCATCGGAGTAATCCCTAAAATGTATATAAGATCACATAGCGTTTGGTTAGTTCACCTACGCACCAGTCATGATTAAATTTCAATGAACTTATTTGATTTGAAAGTAAATCCTTGAGTTCTTGATGAAATTCGTTTGAATTCTTGTGGGTTGTGTTGTTGGAGTTTTCTTGAGATTGATTCATCTTTTTAGTTGTATTTTTCAGTATAATCAATGTATATTGAGGTATAAATTATTCCAACATTTTGGGGAAAGAATCATTGAAGTGTAGAGAGTTAGAGATGAAAAGCAAGAAAGAAAAGTCGTCAAACACCTGGGGATAGGGTTGTGGTGCGCGCCAGCCAGTGCACCCAAAAGGGTTTATTAACTTTGGGTTCTGCCACTTTGCACCAGCCCGAGCGCCCCAGCAAAACCTCTGATCTTTTAGGGCTTGTGCCCTGCACCTGAGCGCCAAGGAGGCCAGTTTTTCCCATTTTTTCCCTACCTTCTAGTACTTATTACTTAGGAATATGCCTATGTTATCAAGTTAATTCCAACACTCTAAGGTACACCTAAATATCATATAAACATCAATAAACATGAGATCATGAACCATTAATCCATTATCATATTCAAGGGAAGGTACAATAGAAGTTAAGATTCATGTCTAGAAGTTAAGAAGAAAGTCGAAGCATAGTTTATAAGTTTTCAAAAAACGCTTTAACTTTATATTAAGTTTTAAGTTTCACGTTAAGCAAAGAGTAAAGAGTTTAATTCATTTCTCAAAAAACTATAAGGGAAGTAAGTATTCCCAAATAGTTTATTAATGTTTGTGTTTGGAAATAAAAAGAGAACATCGTTTACAAAAGAGGTTTTAAGATAAGTTTTGAGTAATAAGCTCAGACCATAGAATGAATTTTGTTTTTAAAAACATATGAGCTAAGTATATTTTGAGAGTAGTATTGAGCATGTGTAATAAAAGATCATACCTGATAGATGACTCCTTAAGATGTTTTTAGTATAGACTAGTGGATCCACTAAGTTAAGGGGCCTACATGACGGCAAAGTATAGGAAAATTAAGGTAGAGTGGGCAAGGTATTGTATCACCACTTAGGCTCATAGTGGTGGTTCTCATTTAGATAAATTCTCACAAAAACTATATTACTTTATTTTATGAGTAAAGTTGAGTTTGTTATTGAATTTTCATTAACAATTAATTTGATTTTATTATTTTAGAATGTTATTAAAATATTGCATGTGTTTCATTGCTTTGTTATTAGTTAAGTTATTCATGAGTTGAATGAAGACGAGGTAGTGTTTCTTTAATAATCTTTACAAGCATATATTATGTTTAGCATTCCAAATCGCATATTTGTACTTTCAAATTAGAGATTCCATTTGACCTATATCATCTTAAAATACAAACGCAGGTAACGAAGATAGCATCCAATGCCTTAATGATCAGGTTCATCATTCAGAGTCAGTTGGTGATCCTCCTTACATACTGGAGGACTCTACTTTTTATAATTTCATTTCTAGTTTTTAGTTGTTAAGATGATCAGGGGTCCTATCACGACACGTTCTTTATATTAGAGGCTTCATAGACAATAATTTATAGTTCTTTAGGCTTATTCATTTAAGTTGTATTTGTTTAAGACTTGTGCTGCTATTGTGTCAAATATATTATTTATTAAGTTATTTCATGAGTTATATATCTAATATTTAAGTCTTCTTCTGAGCATTTTATCCAACACAAGGGTTTTCTTGAGCTAAAATTAGTTATTAAGTGTCTTTCATGCCCTTATTATAGGACTTAAGCAAGATTCTCTAAGTGTTCAAGAATATGTTGAAGTTCACCAAAATGTCCCATTATTCTCTGGAGATGGTTGCAACCTTCAGGGGTAGGATGAGTTTGTTTATTTCTTGGTTGTCCCATCTATCAAACAAAGAGGGTAGGGCATCTATGTTTAATAAGGAAATGGACATATCAAGGTTGATGGTCTATGTGTTGTAGGTTGAGAAAGAGAAGTCCAAGGATACAGATGAATTTAGAAATAAGAAATCTAAGACAGGCAATGAGTTTGGGCATTAGAAAGGTATCCCTTTCCGCAAAAGCAAAAGGGGTCTACTCTATCATCTTTTAGTACACAGGTACCCTGAATAAATGGTGAGTATGGTTGTAAGAATTCCCAACACTTAATATCTAAACCAACACTGTATCAATATTTTGTGTATCAAGGAGGTAGTTGGGTTACTCTGTGTTTTAGGTGTGGTAGAACCCACCAGATAACTATCGTGATTGCCACACATATTGTTCCGAGTGTGGGCAAGAGGGTCACTTCATTAAAGAGTTCCCTTAGAATAGGAAGGGTAGTGGAAATCCGGGCAATATAACCCAATCTTCATCAGTTACGCCACTAGGAAAGGCTGCACCTAGAGGAGCTACTTCGAGTACCAACACTGAAACAAACCGTCTTTATGCTAATGTGTCCAAAATAAAGAGAAGTCTCCAAATTTTTTCAGTGGTATGATCAAAGTATTTATTTTTAGATGTTTATTCTTATTTATACCCAATAGATAGTTATCTTTTGAACTCTTTATATTGCGAATAAGTTTGATGTTATTCTTGAGAAACTCTTTGAACCCTTTTGTGTTTCTACACATCTGTTTGTGAGTCTATTCTAGCTGATTGAGTGTATCGTGATTGTGTAATTTCCATCAATAAAATTTATACCATGGATGATTTAATTGAATTAGACGTAATAGATTTTGATGTCATTCTAGGTATAGAATGATTTAATTCATATTATGAGTCAATAGATAGAAGGACTCGAGTTGTCTGGTTCCAAATTCTTAATGAGTTAGTCTTATAGTAGAAAAGCAGTTCAAGATTACTTAAGGGTCATTTAATTTCATATCTTAAGGCAAGAAAGTTTCCAAGGGGTGTGTCTATCACTCAGTCCGATTTTAATGACTATAGTGTAAAGATACATGCTATCAGTCAGTTCCTATAGTAAAAGAGCTTCCATAAGTCTTTCAAGATCATCTACCCGGAGTGTCTCATTTTAGAGCTATAGACTTTGGCATATATAGTCTTCTAGATACTCATGCTATCTCTATTACGACATATGAAATGGGACTCCAGAGTTGAACGGGCTTAAAGAGCAACTAAAAGGTCTTTTAGATAAGGGATTTATTCGACCAAGTGTCTCACCTTGGGGCGCTCGAGTCTTATTTGTGAGAAAGAAGCATGGTTCCCTTAGGATGTGTATACATTATTGTAAGTTTAACAAAGTAACCATCATAAAAAAGTATTCTCTTCCTAAAGTTGATTATCTTTTCGATCAACTTTAGGGTGCTTCTTGTTTTTCAAAGATTGACCTCAAATTGGTTCTACCATCATTTAAAACTAAGGGAAGGTTATATTCCTAAGGCAACAATCAGGACCCATTATGGACATTATTAGTATCTGTTCATACCATTCGGATTAAGTAATGCACCTGCAATCTCTATAGACCTTATGAGCAGAGTTGTCAAACCTTATATAAATATGTTTATTATCTTCTTCATTGATGAACTACTAATATATTAAATAAATGAAGAAGATCATGGAAGTCATCTCAGAATAGTTCTTCAGAATTTGAAGGATAAAGAGTTATATGCTATGTTCTCTAAATTTGTGTTTTGGACTTAATCTATGGCATTAGAGTTGATACCCAAAAGATAGAGGCAGTGCAACATTGGCCTATAACCATATTTCCAATTGATATTAGGGGTTTTTTTGGTCTTGGCTAGATATTGAAGAAGGTTCTTAGAGAGATTCTCATCTATTTCATCTTCTTTAAGCAAGTTAACTTATAAAGAAGATAAGTTTCAATGGTTTGAATTTTGTGAGTAAAGCTTTCTAAAGTTGAAAAAGAGGTTGACTACTGCCCCACTGTTGACCTTACAAGAAGTTATGCAAGGTTTCGTGGTGTATTGTGATGTATCTAGAGTTTGTTTGTGTTGCATATTGATGCACATGACAAGGTTATAGTTTATTCCACCAGACAACTTAAAGTTCATGAGATAAAATACCCAGCCCATGACTTAGAGTTTCGTGTAGTAGTACTTTGTTTGAAGATATGGCGTCATTATTTGTGCATTGTATATATAGATGTGTTCACAGATTACAAGATCTATCAATATGTGTTTACTTAGAAAGAGTGGAATAGCAGACAAAGAATGTTAATTATGACATTAGTATTATTTACCACCTAGGTAAGGAGATTGTCGTTGTTGGTTCTTTGAGTAGGTTTTGTATAGGTAGTACCTCCCATTTTGAAGGAATATAAGAGACAGTTATCTTAGATGTGCATAGACTTACATGTTTGGGAGTCCGGCTAATGGATTCCATAGAAGGAGGAGTAGTGGTGATGAATGGGGTTGACTCATCATTATTGTAAGAATTAAAAGAAAAGAAAGACCAAGATACAATTTTGCTTGAATTGGAGGTAAATTTTCATAAGGTAGAAGTAATATCTTCTGAAAAATGTGGAGATGTTGTATTGACATATCAAGGTAGGTTGTGTGTACCAATAGTTTATGGAATCCAAGAGAGGATCATGGAGGAAGCTCATAGCTTCATACATATCATTCATCCAGGTTCCAAAAAAAATTCTTAATTTTAGAGTAGTATGAAGAAAGGCATTGCACAATTATTAGCCAAGTGACTGAACTACCAACAAGTTAAAGAAAAGCATGAAAGACCCAGTGGTTTGGCTCATAATATAGAACTTCTTGAATTGAAGTGCGAGATTACTCATATGGATTTCATCACGGGTTTACCAAAGTCTCGTAGGCAACATTATTCCATTTGGGTTATTATGGATCGCATGACAAGATCAACTCATATTTTCCTAGTAAAGACTAACAATTTGCTCGAAGATTTTGCAAGATACATATCCAAGCGGCGGTAAGAACCCATGGGATTCTGTTATCCATTATCTCACATAAAGGTGCACAATTTACTACACAGTTCTTCAAATCTTATAGAACGAATTTGGTTTAGAGGAGAACTTAAGTATTGTCTTTCATCCTCACACTAATGGGAAAGCAACGCACACAATTTAGACCTTAGAGAATATGTTGAGGGCGTGTGTGATTGATTTTGAAGGTAATTGGGATGATCACTTAACTCTCATCGAGTTTTCTTACAACAATAGTTACCAATAGAGCATCCAAATGTCTTTTTATAATGTTCTTCATGAGAAAATATGCATATCTCCTATTGGATGGTTTTATGTTTGTTAAATAGGTTTATGGGACAAAAATTAGTTCATCAAGCTATAGAGAAGGTGAAAGTGGTTCAAGAGAAATTAAAAAGCGTGAAGAGTTGCTAGATATTCTACAATGATGTTAGGAGAAAAGAGTTTTAGAGTTTAAAGTAACTGATTTCGTGTATTGAACAGTTTCACCCATAAAGGGTGTTATGAGGTTTGGTAAGAACGGGAAGCTTAGTCCCCGGTATATTAGATCTTATGGAATATAAAAGAGGATTTACAATGTTGCTTATCAGTATGACATACGATAAGAGTTAGCCATGATTCATTGAAGGTTTCACATCTCCATGTTGAAGAAGTGAATGGGCAATCCATCATTGATCATACCAGCTGTAGATATTGAAGTTAAGGATAGCTTATCCTTTGAAGAGATTTTTGTGAAGCTTCTAGATCACCATGTTCGCAAGTTGAGAAAAAAAGAAGTAGAATCAGTCAAAGTCCTTTGGAGAAAAAAATTTAATAAATAAGCTACTTGGGAAGCTAAGGAGGTTATGGAGAAAAGGTATCCATGTCTCTTCAAATCAAGAGAAGTTCTGAATTAAGGTACTAATCTTTTCATCCTCTTTTTTTTATAAGTTTGCATGTTGTTTTGCATTTGCTTATGGGTGCTTGAATTGAATGTAGCATATTACGCCCTTATCCTACTACGAGTAATGTCATTCAAGGACGAATGATCCCAATGGTAGATATTGTAAGATCTCGTAAATTGAAATAACTAGGAAGAAGCTAAGAATCTGAAAGTCATTTTTAGGAAGAATAAAATCTAGAAACTTGTAAAGTTAGGCAAATTTGAGTTTTTGATCAACTTCAAACGTGCGTAAATTATAGCTCAGAATTATTAAGGTGTACTTCAAGATATGGTTGAAAATCTCCTGGAATAATCTTTTCAACTCCATTGAAATTGTGCGATTCCAAGATTGTTTTGGCGACTTACGCCCTTTGGAAGTTGGGCTATTGGAATAAGGAAAGTCATATCCAGATTTTAAAAGGGTAGTTTGGTCTTTTCCTTACCTTTTTATTTTGATTCATTATTGGTTATTACATAGGGGTCATAACTGAACATAGTTTACGCTTGTTGAAAAAGAGTTTGTGTTTTGAGAGATGAGAAAAGAAGAGGAGAAAGGAGAAGAGCGTTAAAAATTCATCAAGATCATCGCGTTTTGTTTGTGGAATTCATCAGCGGTGATCCCTAAAAGGTATGTGTGTTCACATAGCATTAGTTTATTTCACCGACGCTCCAATAATGATTCAATTTCAGTGAAGTTATTACATTTGAAAGTAAATCCTTGAATTTTTGATGAAATTTTTCTGAATTCTTATGGGTAGTGTTGTTGGAGTTTCTTGATAT
Source organism: Solanum pennellii (assembly GCF_001406875.1). Lineage (NCBI taxonomy): Eukaryota > Viridiplantae > Streptophyta > Magnoliopsida > Solanales > Solanaceae > Solanum > Solanum pennellii. The sequence continues at coordinate 52,499,484 of NC_028643.1, forward strand.
TGATTTACATTTTTCATTTTTTTCAAGTATAATCTTTTTTATATTGAGGTTATGAATGTTTCTCATAGTTTTGGAAGAACCATTTAAGTTTAGAGGGATTAAAGATGAAAAACGAGCAAGAAAAGTTGTCAAAAAACTGAGGATATGGGTGGAGCATCGCGCCAGAAAGCGCACCACAAAAGAAACTCTGAACTTTCATCTCTGAATTGTCGCGCCAGCTAGAGCACCTCAGAAAGCCCTCGGATCTTTGACGTCTAGCACCCCATGCCTCTCAGATCGCAGAGGACGTCAGTTCTCCCCATTTGTTTTTTACCTTCTATTACTTGTTCCTTGAAAATATACATATATATTTTTTGTTTAATTCAACATTCTAAGATACAGCTAATGTCACATCTGAGTTTACCCCCTAGACGTAACCGGCGTTGTCATCCTCTTTAAGGACTAACAATACCCTCTCATGTCATTACATTTATATATTGAATTGTGAAAAAATTTAAAAACTTTTCATTACATCTACTTGGAGGCTTACATATACATCTACATACACATAATATAGTTATATAGAATATTCATAGACCCTTCATATAGGAAGGTTACATAGCCTTCTACTTTTATCACACACTAATATATAGAAAATATCATAGTCATAAAAGTCATCACATCTCATAACCATCTTTACGGAGTATATGAAATTTGGGCATAGACCTTACATCATTCTAACAAGAACAAATATAGGTCATGCAAAATTATAGGACTTAATTGAAAAGGAAAGAAATGAAAGAGTCTTAAACTCATAACAAGTATATAAGTTAGATAGTGGCATTTACCTCGAAAGTTTAGGACCTACCTTACTTGGATGAATAAGGAATCCAAACCTTCTTCAATTTTGCCTTCCAAAACACTTCAACGACCGGAACAAAAAAATATTGGGGAAAAGGGAAGAAAATGGGGTTAGTACTCCACATGTACTAAGTATGAGACCATATACACATAAAAGAACAAATCATGCTAAAAAGGTACATTTAGTTAAAACATGCAATTTTACAAGTTTAAAAGTCTCATCCATAACCAAGTAAGTCATACTAATCAACTAAACATGCTTACTAACTCAAATAAGTAATAAGTATCCCAACATACTTGAACCCATGACTTACTACAACCCTATCATCAAGGAATAACTTGATAAGCATGACTAAGGGTAAATCATATCATTATAAGCAAGAAAATTACTCATGAATCGTCACCAAGACAACAAGTGCAATGAACAAATAAAGCCCATAAACTCATGAATCCTCACCAAGACAACATGTGCAATGAACAAAGAAAGCCCCATAGCCTTTCTTAATCAAGTAGTCCCAACAAACAACCATAAACAATCTCTAAGTTTGCATACTAACATACATTAGTAATATAATCAAGTACATGCTCCAAAGAAATAGTCATTTTCATGTAACGACTATTCATATTATATATCAACATATTATCATCATTTACATCATTGTCATATACGTAAATAACATTGACTTCCTAAAGCTCCTATCAACGTTAACTAGTGAAAGGCATAGGTGTAGTCTCATACCCCTACCTAAGTCAAGTTAAATATCTCAAGTCACCTTAGTGAGTTTATAATTCATTACTTCATTTTAGTTTAGGGAATAGTTTCCTTAACCGACATAGACCACAAGAGGTAAGTGTGGAATCCGGTTTCAGAAAACCTTACACCGATGGAAGGTGGTCTAGCGTCCAAGGTAAGACTTAATATAAACATAGCTTCCTAGGTGGATCTACTAGCTAGTGTCCTATGGTGGTAACATACTTCAAGAAATAAGACATAGGTATTCCCTCTTTATACCACTTGGTAATTGGGGCCTCATTTCATGTTAATCATAGAATGAGTCTCAAAGGGGTGTCAACATTACATATAGAACTATAGGGTAATATTTCCTCTATGGAAAGCCCTTACCTCCCATTGTCAAGTTCACTCGTACTAAGCTAAGTCCCTTTATTGAAATGTCTTTAAACCTTTATTAACAATCATAACGTAATTTAGGTCATAGGGTCTAGTCATTGTATAATCGTAATCATCATAACTCAATAACAATATCATGAGTATAGTCCTTTCATTAAAATTCATATTAGTGAGGTTAACAAATTACATAACATTTATTAATACGGCACATTTGTACACATCACCACCCTTGTAACTTTTAAATCTTAACAACCACACAACCATAATCAAGACATTTCAATTCAACATCATACCGCCCTATCAATCCTAATACAAGGAATACTCCAATATAATATCATGACTTATCCACAATTGGAAGTGAAGATAGTGATTTAAAAACCTACCATGTCTTCCTCAAAGTTCATAATCAAGTCCTTACCATGAATCCTCAATTCAATCCAACATATAAGTTCAACATCATAATTCAATATTCAACATGATAAGAAGACTAGAATAAACAATATAGCACAATTCAATACTATATCATAACTCAAAATAAGTTTCCTAGGTCAACGCACCTTCAACAATAGATCATCTTGTGACGACTAGACTGAAAGACTATGATTCAACCCAATTTGATAATTATCATCATAACTACATCATTTAATAGTTATTTAACCTATAAGCAAGACAACTGAATCAATCACAACCCAATTTACATCAAGATCAAACTTAGGGTTAAGGGCTAAAGATAAGTTTCTTCAATTAGAATAAAAAAATTACAATTAATCATAATCAAGTTCAGTTACATTTTATTCTATCCATTATACCCTAAATAAACCATAAACCACTTAATTCACACCATCAATTTCGTAATTGGATGAAACTTACAAGAAAACTCAACTATTGTAATCCATTTTGAAGGAACCCTTTGAGGAAAGAGTCTCAAGGGTGAATTACATCCCATACATTAAAGTTTGATGAAGGATTGATGTTAATTCATCCTATTCAAGCCACCAAACCCCTTTCCTTGCTTGTCTTCCATGTTGAGTTCAAGTAAAGAGAGAAAGAAGAGAGAAGGAAGAGAGTTTGTATTTGAGAGTTGAATAAGGTTAATTTGGGTTGGGGACTTTATATGGGAGTTAAGTTAGTTAATTAGTCTCCCCTTAATCCCTAACTAACCCCTAAACCAATTAATTAGTTAATTGACTTAACATTTAAAACATGCAACAACTCAATACCCTCACAAATAGAAACCCGCCAATGGGCCGTCTCTGAGTTGACAGATTGTCTCCCCACCATCCTACACTCCGTAAGTGAGTTCAGAGAGTGTGCAGGTGAGGGGACTCCTCCAATTGTATATGTGTGGTATGACGTTGGCATCAACGTCCCATCGGTCCACACACGGACCGTCTCCTTTTTCGTAGATGCACACTGCTCAGGCAGTGTAACCTCAAACTGCAAGGGTCCTCCTCAAGGGCCCTTGGTTGGTCCTTAGGGCGTCTTACACGAAAATTTCTACCATGAAACAACTCAAACACCTATTATATACCTTTTTCACCAATTTTCATACATTTTCTACTCCTAAAGGCTAGTCAAATAGGCTAAGGCACGCAAGTACCTCTTTGAACAAACTTTCGGACATCATGGACATTTTGGTTCTTAAACTTCCTAAATGACCTAAACTCATTAAAAGGGACTTAAAAAATTACTTAGACCTAATGACAACAATGTTAGGATCTAAGACACCTCTGGATTTTCAAAGGGTTACATTATCCCCCCCTAGGAATATTTATCCCAAATGACATTAAAATTCTTTTGAAGGAAGGAAAAGACTCAAGTCTAGCAACCCAACCAACAACAACACATGAAAAAATAACAATAAATCATATATTTTCAACACGGAAATTTCAAAAATCCACTTACCACACGTAAGGCTCAAAACACTTCATCATGAGGTATCTCCTTCTCACGACACAAATGAGATCAACATACATTACATGAGTGAATTAGCACAAACTTGAACTTATTAACATTATAAGGGTAATTTAATAAAGACTTAACATGTCAAAATGCACAACATAACTCAAAACAAGAAAAAGGAAAAAGTTCAAGTTCAAAGAAATTATTCGTTGAACATGAATATGAAGTATCCAAAATTGCATATATTTACAAAACTTCACCCAAAATCAAGAAATTTCAATTCTTAGTCATATTTATATTATTAAAAAGAGAGACTAACCTTAATTATCAAAATATGAATGTAATGTAACTTCATTTCGACCTCGGCCTCCAATGTTTTACCCTCAACAAGCTGATTTTTCCATAACACCTTTACAGAAACAACCTCTTTGTTCCTTAATTCCTTGACTTGCCTATCAAGAATTTAAACCGGAACATCCTCATAAGAGCGGTTATACTTGAAACCAAGAACCTCAATAGGAAGAATGAATTTGGAATAAGCATTTACCTTCGTAAACATAGAAATATCGAAAACCGGATAAACCAAAGACAATTCACTATGGAGTTCCAATTCATAGGCCACCTTACCAACCCTTTGCAAAATTTCATAGGACCCACATAACGAGGACTCAATTTCCCATTCATGGAAAATCTAACCACCCTTTTCATTATTAAAATTTTCAAATACACCTTATCACCCTTTTCAAACTCCAAATCCCTTCTCCTTTGATCGGCATAAGACTTTTGCCGACTTTAAGCAATTTGAAACTTTTTCCTTATTATATAAACCTTCTCTACGGTCATATAAATCAAATCGGAACCAAGAAGCAAGGCTCACCCACTTCAAACCAACCTATAGGAGACCTACACCTTCTACCATACAAGGCTTCGTCGGGACCCACGAAAATGGATGAATGAAAGTTATTATTATAAGCAAACTCCACCAAGGTAAATGCTTATCCCAATTCCCTTTAAAATCAATAATGAAAGATCTAAGCATATATTCAAGGGTTTGAATAGTGTGTTCCTCTTGACCATCCGTTTGGGGATGAAAAGTGGTACTGAACTTCACCTTAGTAACCAACCCTTTTTGGAAACACCTCCAAAACCTAGATTTTAATTTTTCACCCCAATCCGATATGATGGATAATGGAATACCATGGCGACACCAAATCTCATTAATAAAGATCCTAGCATAACCTTTCAGCGATTAAGTAGACTTGATAGGAATAAAACAAGCAGACTTAGTCAATCTATCAAAAACCACCCATATACAATCATATGACTTTTGAGTCCGAGGTGAACCCACTACAAAGTCCATTTTGATGTCTTCCCCCTTCCAAGTACGAATTTGGATCTCTTGTAGAATGTCACCCGGCTTTTGATGTTTGGCCATTATTTGTTGGCAATTTGGACACTTAGCGACATACTCCGCTATGTCCCTCTTAAAATGTTCCCACCAATACATGTCCCGTAGGTCATGGTAAATTTTTGTCAAACCCGGATGAGTCGAGTAGCGGGACCCATGGTCTTCTTCAAGGATCCGGTCCCTCAACCCATCTACTTTGGGAACAAACAATCTCCCTTGGTACATGAACACATAATCCCCCACTAAGAAAAATGACTTATTTAACTTGCCATGAACCGATTCGTTTAACTCCATTGATGGTAATTCAAGGAGTTGTTTGCACTTCACCTAAACCAGTAATGATGATTCGGAGTTATGATGGACTTTGATACCCGCATTCGGAGAATTTTCCTACCTCACCCCAACCTAGCCAACCTATGAACTTTCTTCGCTAGGTCTCTCTTGGATTCATCAATGTGGGATACACTACCCATAGTCGTACTACCTAGGGCGTACACCACCTCATTAGCCTTGCCGTGGTGATAGAGGACACTCATATCATAATCTTTCAATAACTCTAACCACCTTCATTGCCGAAGGTTCAAATCTTTTTGGGTAAACACATATTGGAGACTCTTATGATCGGTAAACACATCAACATGAACCCCATACAAGTAATGCCTCCATAATTTCAAAGCAAACACCACGGCCGCTAGCTCAAGGTCATGAGTGGGATAGTTTATATCACGTGCCATAAGTTGACTTGAAGCATAGCCTATCACTTTACCATGTCGCATAATCCCACACCCTAAATCAACACGGGATGCATCACAATACACAACAAACCCATTTGTACACTCCGGTAAGTTCAACACCCGAGCAGAAGTAAGATAACTTTCAATAATTGGAAACTCTTCTCAGATTCCTCCGACCACTCAAACTTCTTAAACTTTTGGGTCAAAGTAGTCATGGGATATTCAATTTTTTAAAAGAAGCCACGAACCTCCGATAATAACACGCTTAACCCAAGAAACTTCTAATGTCAGTTTGAGTCAATGGCCTAGGTCAATTTTTTACAACCTTCTTTTTTCTTGGGTCTACCTCAACTTCCTCACTTGAGATAATGTGTCAAAGAAATGTCACCGACCTCAACCAAAACACACACTTACTATATTTTGCAAACAATTTATGTTCTTTAAGGGTTTGTGATACTACTCTTAAAAGATCCATATGATCATTATTATTTTTTGAATATATCAAGATATCGTCAATGCAGACGATAATAAATGCATCTAGGAAATTTCTGAACACCCTATTCATTAACTTCATAAATGCCACCGAAGAATTAATGAGACCAAAATATATTACAAAGAACTCATAGTGCCCATACCGATTCCCAAAGGCCATCTTTTGTACATCCTCTCCTCTCACCCTAAGTTAGTGATACCCCCACCTCAAGTCTATTTTTGAAAAGTAGCTCTCCCCTTGGAGTTGATCAAACAAGTCGTCAATCCGAGCGAGAGGGTACTTATTCTTAATGGTGAGCTTCTTGAGTTGGTGGTAATCTTTATACATTCTTAAGGACCCACACTTCTTCTTTACAAATAACAGTAGAGCACCCCATGATAAAATTTTAGTCCTTATATAACCCTTGTCTAACAAATCCTTGAGTTGAGCCTTCAACTCCTTTTATTCGGCTGGAGCCATCCGATAAGATTGAATTGAAATGGGATTTACTTCAAGCAGAAAATTGGTACCAAAATCAATTTCTTGTTCTGAAGAAATACCGGTAAGGTCGTTATGAAAAACCTTGATAAACTCACTCACTATGGGTACCGACTCAATGGGAGGAATTTTGGAGTCTAAATCTTGGAATCTTACTATGTGATATAGACAACCCTTCGAGATCATTTGTAATGCTTTTAGACAAGAGATTATACAAACTCTAGGAATATAACTCACACCCTTACATTTAATAACTGGTTCATTTGGGAAATTAAGCCTCACAACCCTAGTGCTACAACCAATAGTGGAGAAGCTAGCATGTAACCAATCCATACCCAAAATTATATCAAAATCAAGCATATATATTTCAACAAGATCCACATTAGGAACTCTTTTGGGCAACGTAATAGGACAATTTCAATATACCCTTTTTGCAACAACTGATGCACCCACTAGAGTAGACACTAAAAAGAGCTCATGCAAGATATTGGGTAAAGTATCAAACTTTTTAGCTAATGGAGGTGTAACGAATGACAAATAAGCACCCGGATGAAGTAAAGCATATGCATCAATATTATATATTTCCAACATACCGGTCACCACGTCGGGAGAGGTGGTTTGCTCACCGCTACTACAAAGAGCATAGAAGCGGTTCTTCTTTGGAGCATCACTAGAAACACTTGGCTTCCCACTCTTATCTTGACCCTTCATGTTTGGACAACTCTCACATTGTGGCCACTCTTTCCACTACCGAAGAAATTCTCCATTCCTACCAAGCATTCACAAATATGACCCTTTCCACAGCTTGCACATGTAGGCTTCTCATTAGACAAGCTCGAACTCTTTCCCTTTTGGAATCTCGGCTTAGGCACCCTTTCAGATCGAGTCTTAGGAAATTTGGATGTACTTTATTAGAGAACCTTTTTTTGAATTTAGTCTTGTCTTGGATCTCAAGCTTATTCTTTGTAGCTCCACCCTCAAAAGACCTTTCCCTTTTTGGATCCTTATCCTTCCTCTTAGATCTAGCTTCCTTCACTCTCCTAGCATGAACCATAATGCAAGAAATCTTCATATTTTCATGAGGCATCACTTAATGACATGCTTCTTGGAAGTCATCGGATTCTTCCGTCAGAAAGCGACACATTTCATCTCTAGGACCGGTGACTAAGGAAGGAGCATATTTGGACAATTGAATATACTTGCATGACTATTCATGAAAACTCATACACTCTTGGAAAATATTAATGGACTTTACCACTTTTGCCTCCCTCATTTCCCTAAGAAAGAACCGATTAAGAAATGCCTTCTTGAAGATCTCCCAAGTCACCGGACCTCCCTGAAGAGGCCTATTATAACTCCATTTCACATTCAAACTTTAACCCACATCCTTGAGTTGGTATGTTGAATACTTGACCTTCTCACGTATAGACACCCCCGTAGAAAATAGTATCTTGTAGACCTTATCGATGAATTCTTGGGGATCTTCAATAACCTTACACCCATTTGGAATAGTAGGGTTCATTCGAGTGAAGCCCTTAGACAGGAAGCCATAGTATAAACTTGTGATGAGCCTGGGGTATAACCTCTCGATTGGCTTGGGCCGTCATAGTTGGACTTGAACTATTGCGGTTTGGGATTGAGTAGTAATGGCTTGGTCAATTTGAACAAGAATAACCGTCATCTCACCCTCCTCCAAAGGTGGATGATTTGCCGAAGCTTGATCATTATCAACATCCTCTTCTAGTGGAGGAATTTGATCACCATGGGAGGTGCCACCGCATTGGAAATTTCCTCTTAGATTAATCGTGTCGCGTTCAGTCTTGTGTTCATACTTTCTATAAGCACAACAATAGGATTAGATGCAAAAGCACACCATATGTATACTCTAATGGCGCGATATAAGATTTCCTAGAAGAAGAGCGACATCAAATAGATTCCAATTCATAAGTGTGGCGCGCTTCACAATTATGACTACAATCCTACATAGACGTGGTAATGAGAGATATATAACTAAACGATATTCAATATCATGCTCTGATACCATCTTCATCACATCAGGTTTACCCTATACGTAATCGCGTTTCCGTCCTCTTTCAGGACTAGGAATATCCTATTACTCTAATGTCATTACATTCATAGGTTTAAATTGCTAAAAAATTTAAAACTTTTCATTACATCTACTTGGAGGTTTACATAGACCTCTACATACACATAATATAGTCGTATCGAATTTATATAGAACCTTCATATAGGATGGTTACATAGTCTTCTAGTTTTATTGCTCATTAATATATCGAAAATATCATAGTCATAAAATTCTTCTAATCTCATAACCATCTATTCTGTGTATATCAATTTTAGGCATAACCCTAACATTAATCGAACAAGACCACATATGAATCATACAAAAGGATATTACTCAATTGATAAGGAAATAAAATAAAGAGTGTTAAACACATAAAAAGTACATAAGCTAGATAGTTGCATTACCCTCGGAAGTTGAGGACCTACCCTACTTGGATGAATAAGGAATCCAAACCTTTTTTGATGTCCCTTTCTAAAACACTTCAATGATCAGAACCTAAAAATTTTGGGAAAAGGTGAAGAAAATGGGGTTAACCCTCCACATGTACTGAGTATGAGACCATATGCACATATAAGAACAAATCATGGTAAAAGGGACAATTAGTCAAAACCTGTCATTTTACAAGTGTAAAAGTCTCAGGCATAACCAAGGAAGTCATACTAATAATCCAAACATGCTTACTGACTCAAACAAGTAATATGTATCCCAACATACTTGAACCCATGACTTACTACAACCCTATCATCAAGGAATAACATCATAAGCATAATTTAGGGTAAATCATACCATTATAAGCAAGACAATTAGTCATGAATCCTCCCCAAGAAAACAAGTGCAATAAACAAATAAAGCCCCATAGCCTTACTTAATCAGGTAGTCCAAACAAGAAATCATAACCAATGCCGAACTTCACATAACAGACCTCTAAGATTGCATAGTAACATACTTAAATAATATATTCAAGTACATGCTCCTAAAAAATAGTCATCATCATATAACACAATTCATAGTATACGTATATAATATTGACTTCCTAAAGCTCCCATAAAGGCTAACTAGTACAAGGCATAGGTTGACACGCATACCTCTGCCTCAGCCAAGTTAAACCTCTCAAGTCACATTAGTGAGTTTATACTTCATTACTTCATTTTACTTGAGGGAACACTTCCCTTAACCGACATAGACCACAAGATCTAAGTGTGGAATCGGGTGTCATAAAACCTTAAACCTGTGTAAGGTGGTATACCGGCCAAGGTAAGACCTAATATAAACATAGCTTCCTAGGTGGATCTACTAGCTAGTATCGTATGGTTGCAACATATTTATAGAAGTAAGAGATAGTATTCCCTCATTATACCACTTGATAATTGGGGCATCATCTCATCGGAATCATTGAATGAGTATACCCAATAAGTGAGTCCACATCACATATAGAAAATTAGTGTAACACTTCCTTTATGGAAAGCTATCACCTTCAATCGTTAAGTTCACTAGGTGCTAAGCTATGTCCGTTTTTTGAAATGTCTTTAAACCTTTATTAACAATCATAACTTAATTTAGGTCATAGGGTCTAGTTCTTGTATAATATTCATCATTATAGATCAATAAGAATTGCATGAGTAGTCCTTTCATTACAATTCATATAAGTGAGATTAACAAGTAAAATTGCATAATAAGGCACATTGGTGTACATCACCACCCCTATAACCTTTACATCTTAACAACCTCATAACCATAATAAAGACATTTCAATTTTACATCATACCACCCTATCAATTGTAATACAAGTCATACTCCAATATAATATCATAACTTACCCACAATTAATCACAATTTGAAGTAAATATAGAGAACAAAACCTACCAAGTCTTCCTCATAGTTTATCATCAAGGCCTTACCTAAAACCCTCCATTCAATCCAACTTAGATTTTAAACATCATAATTCAATATTCAACATGATAACAAGACTAGAATAGGCATAACCCATCAGTGGCCCCTTAAAGTTGGCATGAACTTTCACTTAGACACCTTAAGCAGGTGATGTTCATTATAGACAACTCATGTTAGATTTTGTTGGGTCATATTGACACTTTTTTCTTACATGGCTCAGTGAGTGTAATACACTCAACGACTTCGCGTGAGATACATATTTATAAATATATCAATTTAAGTGTTAAATTATTCATGAGATTCTTTATTGAAGGAAATTAATTTTTAAAGAGGAGTACATTTAATATTTTTATGATTTCATAAACTGCTAATTAGGGTAAAAAAGAAACAAAGAGATATTTGAAAAAGAAAATAATAGAAAAGGAATAGTGTTTTGGTGGGTGTGAGTCCAAATTTTGTAAAAAGTAATATCGTTATTCGAAGAAGGAAATATGGATGCCCAAAGTCTTCTGCAAATGAACAGATATTTGTAGAAGACAATGGTGGGGTGAGGGTGGGGACATAGGGGATTTATTGGTTTGAATCATTTTTTATAAAAAAATATTGGGCAAAATTTCATATGTCAATGGTTCATTGGTTACTTTTTATTTTTATTCAAAAATCATTATTTAAGAATTATTTTTATGTTATATAACTCATGTCCTCGTCTAATTTGTCAGTTTAAACTTCATTTACATGTTGTTTGCAAGTGTAACACACACACATAAAGACTCTACGTGAGGTGTCATATATTAACATCGTCTAGTAGAAGTGTCTAAGTTAAATTTTCTACCAACTTTAAGGGGCCACTGATTAGTTAGGCCTATATTATAGCACAATTCAATACTAGATCAGAACTAAAGACTAGCATGAAAGAATACAATTCACCCCAATTTGTTAATGATTATTATATTTACATCATTTAATAGTGATATAACACATAAGGAAGACAATTGAATCAATCACAACCCAATTTATATCAAGATAAAACTTAGGGTAAAGGGTTAAAGATCACATTCTTCAATTTGAATCAGAACATGAGAATTGATCATAATCAAGTCCTATTACAAGTTATTCTATCCATTTTACCTTGAAGAAACCATAAACAACTTAATTCAAATCATCAATTTCGTAATTGGATGAAACCCACAAGAATACTCAATTTTTGAAATATATTTTGAAGGAACCCTTTTGAGGAAAGAGTGTCAAAGGTGAATTAGATCCCATACCTTAAAGTTTGACAAAGGATTGATGGTGAATTCGTCCGTTTCCAACCCCAAATTCCTTTCCTCACTAGTCTTCAATGGTGAGTTCAAGTAGAGAGAGAATGAAGATAAAAGGAAAAGAGTTTGTATTTGAGAGTTGTAATTAGGTTAATTGGAGTTGGGACATTATATGAGAGTTAAATTAGTTATTTTTTCTCCACTTAATCCATAACTAACACCTAAACCACTTAATTAATTAATTGACTTAATATTTAAAACGTGCAGCAACTCAAGACCCTCACAGACGGAACCTCACCAACGGGCTGCCTATGAGTTGATGGGCTGTCTCCCTTCCGTCCTGCACTCCGTAGGTGAGTTCACAGAGTTTGTAGATTAGGGTATTCCTCCAATTATATAAGTTTGGGACGACGGTCGCATCAACTCACATTCAGTCCGAAGACATACCATTTCCTGACTCGTCGATGCACATTGCTTAGACAATGTTGCCTCAAACTGCAAATGTCCTCGTTAAAGACCCTTGTTTGGTCCTTGGGGAGTCGTACAAGGAATTTTAGACCATGAAACAACTCATACAACTATTAGCTACCTTACCAATTTTCGTACATTTCCCACTCCTAAAAGCTAGTCAAATATGCTAAGGTACGGTAGTACCTCTTTGAACCAACTTCCGGAAGTCATGGACGTTCTTGGATGTTTTGTTCTTAAACTTCCTAAATGACCTAAATTCAGTACAATTGACATAAAAACAGTAAATCGACCTTATGATACCTATGTTAGGCTCTAAGACTCGTCTTGGATTTTCAAAGTGTTACATCCAAACATCATCGAATGAAAAATAAACACGAGATCGTGAACCTTGAATCCATACTACAATGAAGGGAAAGTTAATATCAAAGTAAAGAGAAGTTAAGAGTCATGTCTAAAAGTTAAGAAGCAACTCAAAGAGAAGTTGATAAAGTTTTCAAAAGCCTTTACCAAACGTTTTAACATTGTTTTAAGACATAAGTTTCAAGTTAAGTAAAGTGTAACATCTCGAAACTAGAAAGAACTAGAAGGAATTTTAAAATATGAAATAGTTATTTTTTGAAAGTATTTGTGTACATCTGGAAAAAATTGTAAGCACGTTAAAGTTGAGTTTTTGCTAAATTTTAATAATTCATAGCTCCTAGATCAGTATGATTTTGGTGTAGTTCCGGATATGATTTGAGATCTCTTGGAATTATATTTTTAATGACTTGATGTTTGCATGATTTCGAGTTCGTATGAGTGAGTTATGCTTTTTGGAAGTTGGGTTGTTGGATTAATAAAATGTCTAATCTTGAATATTAAGGTTATTTAGGTCATTTAAATACTCAATTGTTTTAATACATTTTTAGAAGGTTCCTAAGAGTATAATCAGATTATAGTATGTTTTAGAATAAGGGATTTCACGCTAGGGCTAAGGAGAAAGGGAAGAGAAAAGGAGGGAGAAAGGGCAAGTGCATCAAGATCAATTAAGAAATTTGGTGTTTTCGCCAAGGGTTTAATTCTAAATCGTATGTGAGACTCTCATAACATCTCAAAATGTGCATTGACAATAGACCGTTGAACCAGGTCACAATCAAGAATAAGTATCCTATCCCAAAGATTGATGACTTGTTTGACCAACTTCAGGGTGCTAGCCATTTCTCAAAGATAAACCTCAGATCGGGTTGTCATCTGCTCACAGTTAAGATAGTGACATTCCGAAAACAGCCTTCAGAACTTGGTATGGTCATTATGAATTTGTAGTTATGTCAGTTGGACTAACTAATGCTCCTACAACTTTCATGGATTTGATGAACAAAATATTCAAAGAGTACTTATTCTTGTTCGCTATCGTCATTATTGATGATATCCTCATTTACTAGGAGTGATGAAGACCATGCAAGTCATTTGAGAGTAGTTCTGCAAACTCTCAAGGATCGCCAGTTAATCGCTAAGTTTAGTAAATGTGAGTACTGGTTGCAATCCGTTGCTCTTCTTAGTCACATTGTATCTAGCGAAGGGATCTGAGTGGATTCGCAGAAGATAAAATCAGTGAAATAGTTTCCCAGACCTACCTCTGCTACATATATGAGAAGTTTCTTAGGTCTAGCAGGTTATTACAGAAGGTTTGTGGAAGGATTTTCATCCATAGCCTCACCATTGACGAGGTTGACTCAGAAGATGGTCAAGTTCCATGATATATGATTGTTAGAAAAGCTTCATAGAATTGAAAACTAGATTGACTACAGCTCCTATCTTGACTCTACCAGAAGGTTCAGAAGGTTATGTTATATAATGTGATGCATCCAGAGTCGGCCTAGGTTGTGTGTTGATGCAGCGAGGTAAGATGATAGCTTATGCCTCTAGACAACTTAATGTTCATGCTAAGAACTATCCTACTCATGACCTCGATCTTGCAGCAGTGGAGTCTTCACTCAAGATATGGAGACACTACTTGTATGGTGTCAATGTAGATGTGTTCACTGAACATAAGAGCCTTCAGTATGTGTTCACCCAGAAAGAGTTGAATGTTCTCCAAAGAAGATGGCTAGAGTTCCTTAAGGATTATGATAAAAGTGTGCATTATCATCCTGGTAAGGCAAATGTAGTAGACAATGCTCGTAGTGGATTTTCAATCGGTAGTGTAGCCCATGTTGAGGAAAAAAGGAAGGAGCAAGTGAAAGATGTTTACAGTCTTGCTCGCTTGGGAGTTCGCCTTATGAGCATATAAGACATCGCTGTAACAATTCAGAATGGGGCAGAATCATCATTGGTAGTGGAGGTTAAGGAAAAACAAGACAGTTACCCAATCTTGCTTGAACTAAAGGGTGCAGTCCATAATCATATAGTTGAGGTTTATCCCAAGGGGGAGATGACGTTCTTCGCTACAAGGGTAGATTGTGAGTTCATGATGTGGACGAGTTGAGAAAGTATATTCTTGCAGAAGCCCATAACACTAGGTATTTTATGCATCCATGTGCCACTAAGATGTAGCACGATCTGCGAGAAGTCTATTCGTGGAATGGCATGAAGTGGGATATAGCCGATCTTGTGAGTAAGTGTCCCAATTTCCAGCAAGTCAAGGTAGAACATCAAAAACCAGGAGGTTTGACTCAAGTGATCGATATACCTACTTTAAAGTGGGATGTGATCAATATGGACTTCATCACAGTATTACCTCGTAATCACATACAGTCTTCTCGCTTTTGGGCGGTGAAGACTACAGATTTGGGAGAGGACTTTGCCAAGAATAACATTAATGAAATTGTGAGGTTGCATTTAGGTTCCTTTGTCTATCATCTCAAAAAAGTCTTGGTAGTCAAGTTAACTTTAGTACATCATTTCATCCTCAGACGGATGGGCAGGAAGAGCGTAATATTTAGACCTTAGAGGATATATTGAGAGCTTGTGTTATCAATTTTAAATGTAGTTGGGATGATCACCTTCCTCTTATTGAGTTTGCCTATAATAATAGCTACCAATCCAGCATTAAGATGGCCCTTTATGAGGATTTATATGGGCGTAGATGTAGATCTCATGTTAGTTTGTTTGAAGTAGGTGAAGATCTTTCATAGGTCCATACTCTTTCCTTTATGCTATTGAGAAAGTGAAACTCAATCGAGATAGACTTAAAGCAGCCCAAAGTCGTCAAAAATCTTATGTAGATGTAAGGAGAAGGAAACTAGAGTTCTAACTTGATTATTGGGTTTTTCTAAAAGTCTCACCTATGAAAGGGGCGATGAGATTTGGAAAGAAAAGGAAGCTCAGTCCTCGATATGTATTCCCTTAAAAGATCTTTAAAATGGTTTGCTAGGTGTCTTATGAGTTAGAGTTTCCAGCAGAATTAGCAGCAGTGCATCTGGTATTCCACATCTCAATCTTGAAGAAGTGTGTGGGCAATACAACCTCTATAGTACCATTAGAGAGTGTAGTGGTGAAAGATAGTGTTTCTTATGAGGATGTACCAGTCGAGATTCTTGACCGTCATGTCAGAATGTTGAGAGACAAAAAAGTCGCTTCAGTCAAGGTTTTGTGGAGGAGTCAGTCCGTAGAGGGAGCTACTTGGTAAGAAAAAGAAGCCATGAAAGCCAAGCATCCTCACCTCTTTCCTTTCGATTCCACTACATCTTCAGGTAATAGTTCATCTTCAGTTTTCCAGTCATTCATGCGTAAATTAAGTTTTACAATCATGTTCCCTCAGTTTGTACTTGCATTTTCAGCATAATTGCATGTACTCGGAACTCAATTCAGTTAAGAACTCAGTTCTCAATGCTTAGAAGAAGGCTTTATCGGTCTCTCCCTCTATTTTACCTAGTTTAGTATTATGTGAGGACGAATGTTCCAAAGGCGGAATGTTCCCAAGGGGGAGATAGTGTAACACCCTGTAGCCAAAACAGACCAAAAACCAGCTTTACAAAATTAAATTTGCAGGTGCAACCAACGGTGGCATCAATGGACCATAGCTTGATCG
The DNA here is from genome assembly GCF_001406875.1 of Solanum pennellii. Lineage (NCBI taxonomy): Eukaryota > Viridiplantae > Streptophyta > Magnoliopsida > Solanales > Solanaceae > Solanum > Solanum pennellii. The sequence goes on from NC_028643.1 coordinate 52,516,185, forward strand.
AAGGTTTGTCCTGCACAACCGTCGATGGGATCAGAAACTCTACAAAAATTCAGCCCAGAAAAATTGGTTAAGTCTTGGACGACGGACGGACTTACGTTTTGTAGGTCAGACGATGATCCGTAGTCCGTGACCGTCAATCAAGACCCCTCATCCACCCACTCTCTTACAAGATCTACGGATGACGCGCACGGTCCGTAGGTCTAACAGTAGGTTGAAAATTTGCAGACAGTCAAGGGGAAATGCAGTTGGGTCAACTTCAAATGGTCATAGCTCTTAGCAAAAATGAATTATCTGTCTCATGACCTTTCCACAGATAGATAATTGAATTATATTTCCATATCCACCAACCTTGCTAAAAATCAGACCTTCGAGTAAAGAGTTATGCCCTTTTAGTAAAGGCCTGTCGAAGAGGCGGACAAAATGACGAGGCGTCGGTAAAACGATGGATCGTCAGTCCTGGCCGTCATTTGGTACGAAAACAACATACCTAGGGGTCTTTTGGTCTTTTCCCCACTTTGTTTAAACCTTTAAGTTATGTCGTTTTGATCCTAAATAATAATATTTTTGTCAGTTTAAGAATAGAAGTATAATTAAAACATATCTAACTCAAATCATTAAACTAAAAGTTAGATGGTTAGAAGCAAGATAGGAGAAAAAGCTCAAGAACCCTAGTTCAAGATCGCAACAAGTTCAAGCCCCGAAACCTAAGTATTTTTCTGTGGATTTTAATTAGTAGGTATGTGGGATTGCTCTAGTCGGTTCCTTTCACCCATTGGGACCCTAGTTGTCAGTCAGATTCTTTATTCCCATATCATGATTAGATCTCGGGTTTCTAGAACATCAAGAGAATTTCATGAACTTATTAGTTATATGTTCCAAATAAGATTACCGTGTTATTAATTAGTTTATTACATAAATCTCAAAACCCTAACTATGTATTTCGTTAGTTGTTCAATTACACATGCTAGGTAAGATATTTAAGACATTTAAGATATACATGCATTAGTTATAAATGCATAAGCTATCAAGTTTCTACAGAAACTTTAACATAATCAGTTAATTTATAGAATTCATTGGGATTAGCATAATACCAAATAGGACTAGGGTTCAGCGTACCCAATTAGTCCAAGAACTACTGGACAAGTAGGTTGTAAGTCCCCTCTGTGGGTAATCAATTTAGTGATCACGTCAGCATGCCTTTATACCTTTGGAAGAGTATATTGGGTCCTATCGATGGGGCGTATACATCGGACTCCACATTTAGCTCATGTGGTTTTATTATTGGTTATTAGTACCCTCCACATATTAGTCAGACTCTCTACATTGACCATTCATCAGTATATTCAGTTTTCAGTTTCAGCATGTTATAAATTGGTCATTGCATCCAGCTATCTCAGAATTATGTTTCTCATGTCATATTATTATACTTACTTTTATGCTTATTCAGTTATAATTTTTTTTACCTTAACTCTATCCTACATGCTAAGTATCTTTCAAGTACTGATGCATACGTGCGCTACATCTTCTCGTGATGTAGGATAAGGTTCTAAGCATCCAGATCATGCATAGATCCATTTCCGATCTCTAGTTCAGCAGATTCAGTGGTGAGTCCTCATTCTCCGAGGACAACAGTCATTAGTGTCACTTAATTCTTTAGTCATTTAGTTTAAGTTTTTGCTAGATATAGGTGGGGGCTTGTCCCAGTATTTTTAGTCAAGTTTAGAGGCTAATTTCAGACATAGTTAATTTGAGCTTATTGTTGGGTTAGTAACTTCATTGTATAAAACTAATCAGTCTTCATATATATATCTACTTTAGAATATGGGTTTTCCCCATATTTTTATTATAAGTTATGATTTAGCTTCCGCATCTAATTAATTTATTTAGTATTCTCATGCTCATGCCAGCAGGATTAGCTTGGAATCACTAGTGGTCCTAGGTTCCGTGTCCGCGTCTTTGGGGTAGCTCGGGGTGTGACACTAGGGTTCATCAAATTCATGTATTAATATTTATTTTAGTTTGAATCATTGATACAATAACAAATAAATCATTGTTCAATGTTTATAAATCACTAATAAAAGAACCCATGGAATAAATCATAAAATTGGACAATTAAACTTGAAAACTTTAGAGAACATTTTTGAAAGTTTGGATCATTGATGAAGAGAATTTAAAGCATCAAAATTCATACCTTAATGAATGTAATTCTTCAATTTGATGAAGAATCTCCACTTAATTCGTCAATACAACCCTTTCTTGAGTTTTGACTCCAACAAAGTTCTAGAGAGAACTCTAAGGGATTCAGGTTCTTGATTTGGAAGAATTAATGCTTCTTAGTGTTTTAGGCTTATAAACACATTCAAAATGCTCAAAGAACCCCTAAAGAACCTCCAATAATCATATTTTAAAGTGGGGTTAAATTACACTTTCACCCCTCACTTAACAGAGAACCTGCGCAGGAACACAGGCTCACAAATGGTTGCCAAACTACGTCCCATACCGTGATAAACGGACCAACCTATTGGTCCGTGGTTGGGGATTGAGGCTGTTCATTGTATTTTCCTATCAAATGCATAAGTCTCCACTGACGAGACTCTACCAACGGGTTGTTGATCGACCCACTGGGCATCGATTGCCTCCGTGGTTTGGGTTGTCTTGGGAATCCTTGGGCACCAACTTGTGTGCTTCCTCAAGGACTGTTGGATAGTACTTGGGGATGTTTTACCCATAGTATAAAACCCAAACATGATCATATACAATTTAAGATCCTCTTACATTAATTTCATCCAAAACAAACACGTAAAACTCGACAAATCATGCTTAGAAACACAAGGTCATTTCAAGGCAACACTTTCTAACGTTATGGACATTCTTGGACGTTTGACCTCCAAATTTATCAAAAAATGACACTCTTCCTATATATTCTATATTAAATCATTTACTCACCTTAAACCTCATTAATCACACTTAAAAACATAGAACCACATATGATGCACATAGGTGACTTAGTCGTTGAACGTCTTTATCGCACCTTGACATTTGACTTCAAATGAACCTACACTCTTACAAACTGACACAATATCACATAATAGACCTATTTAGTACCTTATAACATCATGACCAACAAGTTAGGCTATAGTTAACCTAAGTCATTTAGCGAGGTCTTATAATTTCTCCACGAGGTGCTCCGATTTTATTTGTGAAGAAAAAGGATTGTTTCCTTAAAATGTGCATTGATCAAAAACAACTCAACAAAGTCACTGTTAATAACAAGTATCCTCTCCCTCGGATTGAATACTTGTTTGATTAATCAATATCAAGGGGCAATCTACTTTCATAAGATTGACACGAGTTCGGGGTATCACCAACATAGCTGAGAGGTGAGGATATACCAAAGACGACATTGCAAACTAGATATGGTCACTATGAGTTCTTAGTAATGTCTTTTGGTCTCACTAATGCCCCAACATAATTTATAGATCTCATGAATAGTGTTTTGAAGTTACCTTGATTCATTTGTCATTATTTTAATTAACGACTCTTGGTATATTCAAAAAATGAGGTTGATAATATGTACCATTTGAGGGTGGTGTTACAAGTTCTTAAGGAGAACAATTTTTTTGCCAAGTATAGCGAATGTGAGATTCTGTTGAGGTCGGTGGAATTTCTTGGTCATATCATCTCTAGTGAAGGATTTAAGGTTGATCCTAGGAAACCAAGGTGGTGAAGAATTGGCCTAGACCATTGAATCTAACTGACATAAGGAGTTTCTTGGGTCTAGCAGGTTATTTTTGGAGGTTTATGGATTATTTTGTGTCCATTTCATCTCCCTTTACTACTTTGACCTAAAAGAGTGAGAAATTTGAATGGTCGGAAGCCTGTGAGAGAAGATTCCAAATATCAAAGGATAGGCTTACTTCCGCTCCGGTGTTGACTTTACTGGAGGGTCCAATGGTTCCATTGTATATTGTGATGCATCTGGAGTGGGTTTAATATGTGTGCTTATGCAACATGGAAAGTAGTAACCTATGACTCTAGGCAACTTAAGGTTCATGAGAGAAAGTATCCAACTCATGATCTTGAGTTAGTGTCTGTCGTATTTTCCTTGAAAATATTAAGGCATTACTTGTATGGTGTGCATGTGGAAGTGTATAAAGACCACAAGAGTCTTCAATATGTATTCACTCGAAAGGAGTTGAATTTTCGACAAATAAGGTGGTTAGAGTTTTTAAAAGACTATCACATGAGTGTTATCTATCACCCTTGTAAAGCTAATGTGGTAGCGGATACTTTGAGTTGTTTGTCCAGGGGAAGTGTGTCCCATGTTGACGAAGCCAAGAATGACCAAGTGAAAAATGTTTATAGGTTGGCAAGAATTGGTGTGAGGTTGAAATATTCTCCCAATGGAGGTCTTATAGTCCATCATAACACTGATTCATCATTGGTGGTTGAGGTAAAGTCCAAACAACATCTTGATCAAACATTGATTGAGTTGAAGGATTTGGTTCTTGGTAAAATTAATTAGTCATTATCTTTAAGTGGGATGGTGTCTTAAGGTACCAAGGGAGGTTATGTGTTCCAAATGTAGAAGTTTTGAGGAACCGGATTCTTGAGGAAGCTCATGGTTCTCCTTACACCATTAACCAGGGTTCGACAAAGATGTACCATGACTTAGGGAAGTGTTTTGGTGGGAATGTTTGAAGAAGGACTTAGATGAATTTGTTGCTAAGTGACCAAATTACAAACAAGTGAAAGCAAAACACCAAAAGTCGGATGGTTTACTTCAAGAAATCCAAGTTCCTACTTGGAAGTGGGAAGACATAAATATGGATTTTGTGGTACGTTTCCTCGGACACAAAACAAATATGACTCCATATGGGTGATTGAGGATAGGTTCACCAAATCCGCTCATTTCATTCTCGTCAAATCTACTTATTTGGCGGAAGATTATTCAAGTATCTTCATATATGAGATTGTGTGTCGCCATGGTATTTCGTTATCCATCATATTAGATAGGGGTGCACAATTCACATCTAGGTTTTGGAGGTTATTCAAACAAAGGTTGGGTACCATGGTGAAGTTAAGCTCCATTTTTCATCCAAAAGGGATGCTCAAGAGGAGCGTACTATTCAAACCCTAGAGGATATTCTTAGAGCTTGTATCATTGATTTCCATGGTAATTGGGATAAACATTTGACTTTGATGAAGTTCGCTTACAACAATAGCTACCATTAATCTATATCTATGGTAGCGATGTAGATCTCCAATTGGATTGTTTGAAGTGGCTGAGTTTTCACTTTTTCATCCCGATTTGATTTATCAGACATTGGAGAAGGTTCATATCATAAATTACCGATTGCAAATATCCTATAGTCGGCAAAAGTCTTATCCGTGTTATAGGAGAAAGGAATTAGGGTTTGAAGAAGGTGATAAAGAGTACTTGAATATTACGCCTATGAAAGGGGTTGTTATATTTTTAAAGAAAGGGAAGTTGAGTCCTCATTATGTTTGTCCCTATGAAATCTTGAAAAGAGTGGGTAAGGATGCATATGAGTTGAGGTTGCCTAGTAAATTGGCTTTTGTTCATCCGATTTTCCATGTTTCTATGCTAAAGAAGTATATCAGTGATCACGAGTCTATTCTTCCAATTAGGGTCTTGGTTTGAAGGATAACCTCTCTTATGAGGAAGTTTTGGGTTTAAATCCTTGATAGGCAAGTAAAGGAGTTAAGGAACAAGGAGCTATCTTCCGTAAAGTTTTTATGGAAGAATCACCTAGTTGAGGGTGCGACATAGTAGGCCGAGGCGGACACAAAGTCCCTTTAAACTCACATATTTCATAAATAAGTGTAGTTGTTCTTACTAATAATTAAAATAATTACAAAAATTGAAGTTGCTTTGACATTTAGTAAAGTTTTGCAAAAATATGCAATTTTGGATGTCAATACATTGTAGTTACAGTGAAATTTTGCATATTGACTTGAAAATTTGCAATTCATCTTATTTTCTGTCATGTTGTGCATTTTGATATTGTGAGTCTTTATGAAATAATATGTAGCATGTTTATTAGTTAAGATTGGCATAATTGACTCATATATGACATGTTAAGCTCTTGTTGTTGTGAGAAGGATATTCCTCATAATGTAATATTGAGCCTCATGTGTGGTAATTGAAGTTTTGAATTGCCTTTTATAAATGATATCATTGAGGTTGTAAATGATGTAATAATGTATTGTTGATTTGTTAGGCTTCTAGTCTTGAGACTATTCCTTCCTTTCTATGATTTTAGTGTGTTCGGGGACAAATATTCCTTGAGGAGGGGGGGGATAATGTAACATTTTAAAAATCTAAGATATGTTATACATCCTCACAAAATTTTCAAAGGTTTAGAGACTGTTTTATGATTAATTTTAATGTATATAAGTCATTTAGGAAGTTTTGAAGTCAAAACATCAAAGAGCGCCCATGACGTCCAGAAACTAGTTCAATGAGGTACTAGCGTGCCTTAGCCTATTTGACTAGCTTTTAGGAGTCGGAAATGATGAAAATTCGTGGAAAGGTGTCTAACACGTATTAGATTTAACTCATAGTCAAAATGTACGGGCACGAATACCGATGGACCAACCAAGGACCCTTGAGGAGGAGCCTTGTTTGGGGGATCAAACGATTACCCAAGGTACTGTGACCCACGAATTGTAACAGAAGATCCGTGTGTCAATCTACGGGGCCTCGATCGCCTTGTTTATGAACACTTAGTCATTTTAATAAAGACTATCCTTGTACCAGTCTCTAAGAAAACGACGGACCAACAATATGGAGGGTCCTGTGGCCGTCGTCTCACAGACGGAGCGTCGATCGGGGTTTCGTCTGTGAGGGTTTGGATTTTCTGCACGTTTCTAATGAATTAATTTAATTAGTTTTATTATTTAGGAGGTTAAATAAGTGTTAGGTTTGGCATAATAGATAACCAACTATATAAAATGTCTAACATAATTAGACGAACCTAAGCTATCATAATTCCCAAACCCAAAACTCTCTTCCTTCTCTCTTCTTTCTCTTTCTAGTTGAAGAACCCAACTGAAGACTACGCTAGGTGTGGGTTCAAGGGATGCAAAGGGTCGAATTTGTCCATAAATCTTCATCAATTTGTAAGGTATGCGATCTCTTTCACTTTTGATACCTCTTTCCTCAAAGGAATTCATCAAATTGATTTCAAAAGTGGGGTTATCAAGTGTGTTTTAATCCAATACGAAATTTATTTTTATGAATCAATTTGTTTATGACTTCTTTTGGATATTATGAATATATTACCATATATTTTAACTTAATTATGTAATTTCTTGATATATTGGTCAAGTTTGTAGAAGATGACCTATTCACTTTAACCAAAGGTTATGATCTTGATATAAATTGTGTAATGTTTGTTCAATTAAATTGGTTATTGGTTGAATTACTACTAGATTATGATATTGTATCAATTATGAATATATAAAGGAAAATAGAGTCCTATCATTCATGTGCTTGAGTAATTGATCTAGATTATGACTTTGACCTATGTTTATATCTTAAGCTATGAACTAGTAATGGATTTTGATGTATTGATTCAATTAGGCTGTTTAGTATGTTTTTTATTGTTGTATGATTATATTACACCCTCATTGATTAAATTAATGAGTTGATGGTAAAACCTTGATGATGGATTATGACGGAGACTTCTTAAGTCTTGTGATCCCTATTATTTACTTCAATTATGGTTACTCGTGGTTCAGTGATGATGTTATCGTAAAGTATGCATTATAATAGGATTGATAGGGTTGATATGATGTTTAATTGAAATATTTTGAATATGGTTTGTGAGGTGCTGGCTAAGATGTAAATTTTATAAGAATCGTGATGATTTACGAATGTGCCTCATCATGACGTGAATATGTTAATGTGCTAACCTCACTTATATGAATTGCAATGAAGGGACAATACTCATGCAATTCTTATTCAAATATGATGATGATTTTGATATAATCGATAGACCTTATGCCTTACATTAAGCTATGATGATTAGCAATAACATTAAAGATATTTCAAAAGGAGCTCTAGAGTAGCACCGAGTGAACTAGTTTGAGGAGTCTCCCTTCCCATATAGCGAAGGTAGGATCACTAATGAACTCTTGAGACTGGGACTCCAATCCATGTAGCTTAAGGAGGGACACTAATATATCTCCTAGTTCTTGAACTATGTTGCAACCATAGGACTACTAGCTAGTGGATCCACGTAGTTGTTATGTTCATGTTATGCTGCCTTCTTTCGTTGTAGGGTTTCATGACAGCAGATTCTACATTAGCTTATGTTGTCTATGTCAGTTAAGGAAAGATGTTCCCGGAAGGTAAAATGAACTAAAGCATTGAACTCTAACTAAGATGACCTAAGGGGTTTAGCATAGTCTAGGTAGGGTTAATGGACTATACCTAATCATTGCAGAAGTTAGCCTTGAGGGAAGTCTAAGGAGAATGTTCTTATGTATTTATATGCTTATAAATGTAAATGATATTTATGTGATGATCTTACATATTAACGACATTAAATGATGTTGATTACTCTTATGAACATATTTGGTCTCAATTGCTAAAGTATGATATTATGCACTCTTAATGTTATGTTATGTGAAGTTGGACGTTTATGGTTCTTGCTAGGTTTACTTGATTGAGTAGGTTATGGAACTTTGCTTAGTCACTGCACAACAAGACTTAAAGAGGGTCATGAGTAATGATCTTTCTTTGGTTATGTTGAAATGTGCTCTCATTCATGCTTGTTGTTATTATAACTTGGGGATAGAGTTACTTTGACTATGTGTTATATTATATGATATGCATGTTGACTTTACTTGACTTTGTAATGTTGGCCTTGTGATATACATTTCTATGACTTAATGAAGATGTCTTATTGACTGGTATGGTCTTCTTGAATATGCATAAGGCTTTCTAAATGTATATTAGCATGTTTTAATGAAATGTCCCTTTGTAGAATGATTTCATCATATGCATATGGTCTCATACTTAGTACAAGTGACTAAACCCATTTATTCCTTTACCAAACATTTTAGGTTCCATCCGTTGAAGGGCATTTGAGACGACTTTAAATGACGAATTGGAACTCTCATTCATAAAAGTTGGGTAGGTCCTCACTTTCCGAAGACAATGCCACTATTAAGCTTATGAAGTTATTTTAGTATTAGGACTCTTATGCTCTTTCTTTGTCATTTAGATACTAAACATTGTATTACGTATATGTGGTCTTTTTATATTTATGTATGGTCTAGAACAAAATTGTTACACTCTTTTAGATTGTTATGAGATCAGACATGATTTTGAGACTGTCAAATTTTACATATTTATGTGCAATAAAATAAGAAGACTAAGTAATCTTCCTATACGAAGGGTCTATTTATACTCAATAAAATTATTATTTGTTTGCAGAGGTCTATGTAAACCTTAATGTAGAAGTAATGAAAATATTTTTAAATTTCGGCATTTTAACCTATGAAAGTAATGATATAAGCTAAGAGGCTAGTCTTAGTCCTAAAAGAGGACGACGACGCCGATTATGTCTAGGAGGTGCTCCCCTGATGTAACAAAGTATATAGGGACTATGTATACCCAAAGAAATTTAAAATATTTTCACATTTAAATAAGAACAAAAATAGAGATTTCAAAAGAGTTTTTAGGCTATTTTTCAGAAAAGTATAGTAGATCTTTATATGAAACAAGAAGAGAAATTGAGATTTAATAGATAGTTTTTTATTGTAGTTTTTGAGGACTTATCTCAAATCACAGAACAAGTATATTTTTAAAATAGAAGAACTACTCTATTTTGGGAGTAGTATTGAGAACCAAATTGGGGACGAGCACGAGTTCAGATAAATCATATCCATGTAATCATCATTGGTACAAGGGTCATTCTTTTTAGGTTAATCATTTTCACAATAGACTAGTGGATAAACTTAGTAGTTCAGGTCCTATACCTTATTCCGGGTATAGGATCCACTGTTAGAATGAGGTGATCGATGTATCATCATTATAGCTGTATTATGATGGTAATCGATTAGAGAAACTCCAAGAAAAGAAATTTTATTTTATGTACATCTGTTTATTGTATTTTCACATAGATTTCATAGTTATTTTGTATCCTTGTTATATACATAGAGTTGGCATTATATTTTAATCAACTTTTTTTTATATTGCATTTGTTTTAAACCTCTTTACATTGAAATAAGCTCAGTGAAGTATTTATGAGTTTAGAAGAGCCAAGGATTTGTTTAGATTTCAAACTCGCATACTCGTATGTTAAATATATTATCGTCAGTTGACTTGCATAGTCTTATGGTGCTGACACAGATAACTAGTATCAACATTCTAGCACATAGTTGATCCAATGAGAAGTTCAGAATTATTTTGTGAGCCTCTTTGAATTTTGGAGTATCTATGTTAATTGCTTTCTTATTAGTCCATTAGGATGTCATGGGGCTTATCCCAACATCAATCTCACTATTTTTAGAGGCTTCATAGACAATCAGTCGTTAGTCCTTTGGGTCTTTCCATTAAAATTCCTTTTTGTAGGACTTAGGTTGTAACTTTTGGCCAAGTTGAATCTTTTGACTTTATGCATTCTGTGTTATTTTCGTATATATTTCAGTTAAGTGATGTTTATATTTATTAATATTTCGCTAAGTTAAGTAAGTCTGGACAAAATTTCATTTGGGGACAACAACGGTCTTCGAATGCAAGTTCCACATAAGAACTAAGCTAGAGGGGTGACAAACTTGGCATCAGAGCATAGAGTTAAAGATTTCTAGGACTTCTATGAATCTATGTATGTAGAGTCGTAGTCAATGGTGTGATTTTTGCCACATTTATAACTCGAAGGCTGCTAAATTTAGGAATTATGTTACTTCTTTCATACATTTTCTGAGGTAGAGTTTGATCTCTATAAAGTTTCCCTCTAATTCTTGCTTTCACGTGTTTAATATATCCTGTCTCCATGAGCGGTTAGAGGTCATCCAGCTAGGAGGAATATTGAAGAACAAGATTTTCCAAATGCGCCTCAAGTGAAACCGCGAGGTGAAGTAACTAATGTTGAGTTCAGAGATATAATTAGGATACTAAATAAAATTTTAACTAACCACGTTGGTGAGAAAATAGTAGATCAACAAGAAGAGGATGAGACTTTGAGGATTAATCCCCTAAGTTTAACTAGTTCGAGCACTATTAAGTGTCCATATAAATTAACTAAGGAACTGAAAAACGTGATGGAGGTAATTCATGTTTCTAACACTTAACGAGTTGAGGTAATCCCCTAAGTTCTAGCTACATATCAATTGAAGAATGTTTTTAGGACGTATATTCACAAATGGAAGGAATGTAGAGTTGATAATGTGCCATCTGGAAGTTGAGCATGCTTTGAAGAGGCTTTCATGGGAATTTTCTTTTCCTAATAACTGAAATCGGCCAAGGAACGTCAGCCCCTTACACTTAGGCAGGATTCTATAATTGTGAATGAATATGAGTTGAAGTTCACCCAACTACTCCGTTATGATCTTGAGATGGTTAAGGATATAAAGAGTAGAATAATCTTATTTGTTGTTGGTTTGGTGGTCTATCAAGTAGAGGGTCAGGCATCAATGTTTGACGGGAAAATGGACATTTCAAGGTTGATGGTTTATGTGCAGTGGGTAGAGAAAGAGAAGATGAGAGATAGATATGATTTCTATAAAAAGAGGTCTAAGATAGGGAATGAGTCCGGGCAGCAGAAGAGTAAGATGAACCAGTCCTCTTTCCAACAAAAATAAAAGAGACCTGATCCATCTTCTTCAAGTGCACCTGTTCCTAAGAACAACGGTGAGTACTATGGTCATAATTATAGACCTAAACATGCTTATTTATAAGGTAGTGTGGAGCAAGGAATTAGTAAGCCTCATGCATGAGCCAAGCGTGGTGGGAACCACTCTTGTATTTGTCGTGAAGGCTCCAGTAGTTATTTCAAGTGTGGTCAGACTAGGAATTTCAAGCGATATTCTCCAAAGATTAAACAGGTATATGCTAATGGGGGAAATAGAGCCCAGTCATAATCTGTTGCTCCTCCAGTCATAGAATCACCTAGACGAGCTACTTTTATTACTAGCGGAGGAGAAAACCACCTCTATGTGATCACTAGTCACCAAAAGCAAAAACATTCCCTTTATATTTCACTAGTGTTATTCGATTCTTTGACTTTTCTGTTTATGACTTGCTAGATCCAGGTGAAGTTTATCTTTTGTAACTCTATATGTTTCTATGAACTATGATGTTATTCCTGAACAACTTAGTGAATCATTCAGTGTTTCTACACATGTTGGTCAGTCCTTTCTACCATTGAAAGTCTATCGTGAATGTCCCCTTTTCGTCAATCACAAGAGTAACATGGCTTATTTAATTGAGTTAGATATGGTAGATTTGGATGTCATTTTTTGTATGGACTGGTTTCATTCCTATTATACCCCAATTGATTGTAGAACTTGAGTAGTCAATTTTTTTTCTAGGTGAGCCAATACGAGTTGAAAAGTAGTTAAGTAGTTCCTAAGGGTCATTTAATTTTATAGCTTAAGGCAAGGATGTTAGTTTCTAAGGAGTTTGTCAATCACTTGTTCTGAGTTAATGACTTAAGTATTGAGCCACCTTCTATTCAGTCAGTTTTAGTAGTAAAAGAGTTTCCAAAAGTCTTTCCTGATGATCTCCCAGAGTCCCTACCAATAGAAAGATAGACTTCGGTATAGATCTTCTTCCACATACTCGTTAGATATCTATTCCTCCATATAGATAGACACAAGATTAGTTGAAATAGTTAAAAGATAATTTTAAAAATCAATTAGATAAAGGATTTATAAAACCAAGTTTCTCACCTTTGGGTACTCTGGTCTTATTTGTGAAGAAGAAGGATGGTTCCCTTAGGATGTGTATAGACTACCCTGAGTTGAAAAAGGTTACCATTACCAACAAGTATCATTTTACTATGATTGATGATCTTTTCACTTAGTTTCAGGGTTGTTCCTTTTTCTCATAAATTGACCTAAGATCAGATACCATCAGTTAAGAGTAAGGGAATGTGATATTCCAAAGACTGTTTTCAGAACCTGATATGGTCATTATGAGTGTTTGGTCATATCCTTTAGTTTGACTTATGTGCCAACAACGTTCATGGACCTTATGAATAGAATCTTCAAACAATATTTATATATGTTTCTTATTGTATTCATTGATGAAAGACTAATCTAATCATGGAATGAAAAAAAACATGCTAGTTATCTCTAAATAATTCTTCAAACATTGAAAGATAATGAGTTGTATGACATGTTATTAAAATGTGAGTTTTTGCCTGAGTTTGTGGCGTCCTGAGTCACATATTTTTCCATGATGTAATTATAGTTGATACTAAGAAAATTTAAGCGGTGTAGAATTGGCCAAGACCCACTTATATAATTAATATTAGGAGTTCCTTTGATATAGCTTCCTATTATAGAATGTTTGTTGAGGGTTTCTCATCCATTTCGTACCCTTTGGTGAAGATGACTCAAACAAGTTTCAATGATCTGAAGGTAGTGATTGAATCTTTCAGTAATTGAAATAGGTTGACTACTGCCCCAGTTTAAATTTAAACGAAGGTACTAAAGGTTTTATGGTGTATTGTGATGCATGTATAGTTTGCTTGAGTTTTGTTTTCATGCACAATGAAAAAGTTATAGGTTATGCCTCCAGACTATTGAAATTTTATGAGAAAACCCAACCCATGACATAGAATCTGTAGTATTCGCTTTGAAAATATGGCGTCATTTTATGGTTTTCAAGTTTATATATTCAGTGATCATAAGAGTCTTCAGTATGTGTTCACTCAGAAAGAGCTTAATCTCATACAAAGGAGATGGTTAAAACTACCCAAGGATTATGACATGAGTATTATTTACCACCCAGGTAAGGATGATGTTGATCCTAATGCCTTGAGCATGATGTAGTCCACCAATGTTGATGAAAAAAAAGAGAGAGTGAGAAAGAGATAGTGCATATGCACACTTTGGAGTCTTACTTATGGAATCAGCATGAGGAGGTATAGTGGTGACGAATAGGGCTGAATTATCTCTACTTTCATAAGTTAAAGAAAAATAGTATCTAGATCCCATTTTTTAGAGTTAAAGGAAAATATCCAAAAGAAAAAAGTGTAAGCTTTTTAACAAGGGGGAGATGGTGTATTGAAATATCAAGGTAGATTGTGTGTACCGATGTTGTATGGACTCCAGGAGAGGATCAGGGAAGAAGCTCATAGCTCCAGATATCACAATATGACGGAAATGTTTTAGTTAAATAACATGAAAAAGGTCTTTGGAAAATATGTTACTAAATTTCCAAATTGCAAGAAGGTGAATGTTAAGCACTAAAATACCGGGGGTTTGGCGCAGAATATAGAACATCCAGAATAAAAGTGGGCCATGATAAATATGGGCTTCATTATATTTTTACTAATGTCTATCTGAAAACATTATTCTATTTGGGTGTTTGTAGATAGAATGCCAAAATCAACATATTTTCTATCTGTTAAAACTACTCATTCAGCATAAGATTATGCCAAATTATATATTCATGAGGTTCTAAGACTTCGTGAATGCCAGTCTAAAGTATTTCTGACAAAGGTGCACTATTTACTTCACAGCTCTGGAAATCTTTTCACAAAGGCTTCAGTTCAAAGATGAACTTAAGTACTGCATTTAATCCTCCTATTGATGTTCAAGTAGAGAACTATATTTAGACATTTGTTAAGTGTTGTGATTTATTTCAAAGGATATTTGTATGATCACCTACCTCTCATTGAGTTTGCTTACAAAATACTTATCACTCTAGCATCCAAATGACTCCTTGTGAATCTCTTTATGGGAGTAGATGCATATCTCCTATATGTTTTTAATATGGTGAAGTAGGGTTGATAGGAGCATATATAGTTTAGGAAGTTATAGAGAGGGTGAAAGTGATCCACGAAAGGTTGAAAACATTACAGAGTCATAAAATATCCTACACTGATGTTGAGAGATGGGTGTTAGAGTTTGAAATACATAATTAGGTATATTTGAATGTTTCATATACTGTTATGAGGTTTAGTATGAAGGGGAAGCTTAGTAGACGGTATATTGGACCTTTTCGCATAGCCTAGAGGAATGGCAATGTAACTTAAGAGTTGGAGCTTCCACAGGAATCAACAACGGTTCATTCGGTGTTTCACATCTCCATGTTGAAGAAGTGCATGAGATATCCTTCATTGATCATTCCAAATGAAAATACATGGATCGAGTATAGCTTGTCTTATGAGGAGATTCTTCTTCAGATTCTAGATTGACAAGTTTGTAAGGTGAGAACAAAAGATATAGAATCAGTCAAGGTCCTTTCGAGGAACCAATTCATTGAAGAATCTACTTGGGAATCTGAAGAGGACAATAGATGTGATATCCACATCTCATTTAATATGGATAAAATAAAGCCCAAGGTAAAAAATTTCCTCTAAGTACTATTTAAATTATTTCTGAGCATGTTCTTCGTTTCAAATTTCTTTTGCGATGCTTGAAATCGATCTTACAACCATTAGCTTAGTTAGAGTAAATCTCTTTCGATGAGGAATATTCCCGAGGGGGAGATATTGTCATATCTTGCAACTAAAAAGCACTAGAGGGGAAGTTTAAATCTGAAATAGTTATTTTTGGAAAGTATTTGTGTAAATATGGAAAATTGTAAATATGTTAATGTGGAGTTCTTGGTCAACTTCAATCAGCCATAAATACTAGCTCAGGATGAGTTTAGTGTTGTTCCATATATGGTTGGAGATCTCTTGGATTTATCTTACCAATGCCTCCAAGTTTGCATGAATCCCAGTTCGTATGAGTGAGTTATGCCTTTTGAAAGTTTGGTTGTTGTGTTAAGGAAATGTCTAATTCGTAATTTAAGGGATATTTTAGTCTTTTCATTTCCCTATTCTTTTAATCCATTTTTATGTGTTTAATGTGGGTCAAATCACATTTTAGTCAATGTTACAATTTAGAATTTCTTGTTAGGGCTAAGGAGAAATGATAAGAGAAAATAATAAGGAGAAAACAAAAGTTCATCGAGATTGACAAAGAAAATTGGTGTTTTCACAAGGGGTTTACTTCTTCCACATATGTGAGACTCTCATAACATAGGTATTGTTCTCCCACGTGCCAAGCATATTAATTTCAGTTTGATTTCATCCTAAAAGAGTTTGCATATTTATGATCTTGTTGATATCTTTTATTGAATTCATATATTGTTCTTTAAGAAGACTGAGTTGGGAAATTTTTGTGTTCGTTACATCGCACTATAGGTTCGTTTCGAGTTAGGTTCTTAGGTATATTTGATGGGTATCTGTATCTAAAAATTAGTTAAGAAAAAGAACCGAGTTTGGGTTAATTATAAAAGAAAAATAAAGAAAAAAGATCAATGGGCAAATTTGAACATGGTGGCACATCGCGCACCTGGTTCCAAATTTTGATAAATTCTGTTTCACGTCGCTGAGTTAATGTGAGGTGTTATGCCTCCCTTCCTGAGCCACCTTCATATTTTGACTTTGTTCTTTTCTCACTTTTTAAATATCTAAAATCATTCCTAACATCATGAGATCTTTCAAAACACAAATCTTAATCCTTGAATTTGTGATACAATTAAAGATTAGTTAAGATTCAACTCAAGATACGTTAACTGTCAAGTCAAGATCATATAAGAGTTAATTTTAAGATTAGTTCTAAAGGTTTTCAAAAGTATTTCTCAAACTTTTTAAATTTGTTTTAAGACTAATATTTTGAGTTCAATGAAGAATAATGTTTGAAGTTCTTTCTTCAAAAAAGTATATGGATTCTATGTATTTCCAAAGAAATTTAAATTGTTTTCACATTTAAATAAGAATGGAACTGAGGTTTCCAAAGAGCCTTCGGGCTAGTTTTCATAAAAGAGTAACAACTTTATAAATGAAGCAAGAAGGGAAATGGATACTTTACAGATAGCATTTTAACTATGTTTTTCAACACTAATCTCAATTCACAGAAAAAAGTATGTTTCTAAAACATAAGAACTAGTATATTATGGGAGTAGTATTGAGCACCAAATTGGGGACTAGCATTAATTCAGATAACTCACATCTCCATAACACCATGTAGCCACCATGGGTAAAAAAGGGTCATACTTATTAGATGAATACTTTTCACAATATACTAGTGGATCCACTAAGTATTTGAGGTTCTATACCTTTGTTTTGTTATAGGATGTGCTGCCGGCATGAGGTAGATCAATCTCTCATCACTATACCTCTTATGTTATGGTTGTTTGGTAGAGAAACTCCAATAGAACGTATAGTATTTAATATACATTAGTTTATTGTATTCTCACATACATTTTCGAGTTATCTTGTATCCTTGTTATACACTCAAATTTGAAATCATGTTTTTAAATAACTTTTCTTTAAATTGCACTTCTTTTTAGATGGAAATGAGTTCAATTGAGTATTCACGAGTTGAGAAGAGTCAAGGTCAGTGATTCGTTCAAAATCTCTTCCGACCTATGTTTTTTTAGCATCAAACTTGCATACTCGTATATTCAATGTACTAATGTCAGTTGTCTGCATTATGATGCTGACAAATGTAGCAATTATCAGCATTCCAGCGCATCATTGATCCAGTGAGTAGTTCAAGGTCAATCGGTGAGCCTGCTTGCATTCCGGAGGATCTATATTCATTTCTTTCTAGTTTTTCCATAAGTATTTTGTGGGGTTTTATCCCAACAATCATCTTAGTATTTTTAGAGGCTTCATAGACAGTCGGATGTTAGTCCTTTGAGTATTTCCATTTTCATTTTTTATTGTTAAGACTTGGGTTGCAACTCTTTTCCAAGTTTAATGTTAAAATTTTCAAAATTCTCAATTCTTTTATTATTTATTTCAGTTAAATAATATTAATCTATAATAATATGCATATTGTCTTCCGCTGAGTTAAGTAAGTCAAGCAAAGGGTTTACTTGGGGTTATCAATTGTCTTCGAGTGCCAGTCCCGCCCAGAGTGTAAGCTCGGGGCGTGAAACAAAGAGTATAGAATTGAGTTCATTTATAAAAAAGATTTAAGGGATCTAAGTATTAAAGTGCTTACAAATGTTTTCACATTTGAGCAAGAAAAGGGGACACTAATTCGAAGAGAACTTTTAAGTTAAGCTTTGAGTAATTATCGCAAAACTAAACAACGAAGTTTGTTTTTAAAAACATATGAGCGAAGATTATTTCGGAGTAGTTTTAAGCACTGATATGGGGATAACAATTCATATTAACCAACGTCTGCGTAAACCATGTGGCCATCGTGGGTAGAGAAGGATCATACAATTTAGATGACTCCTTTAGATGCCTTTAGAATAGACTAGTGGACTTACTAATTTAAGTGTCCTACATGACAACAAAGTATAGGACAGGTCTAGCAACGTGGCAACATGTTGTATCGCCACTTAGGCTCATAGTGGTGATTGTCTGTTAGAAAATCTCTCATAGAAACTATATAAAATTATTATATGAGTAAAGTTGAGTTTGTTATTGAATCTTCTTCAATGATTTAAGTTACTTTTATTGTTTTACAAAGCTTTTCATATATTGCATGTGTTTCATTGCTTTTTTATGAGTTAAGTTATTAATAAGTTGAAAAGAGTCCAGATAAATGTTTCTTTGAAAATCTTTTCAAGCCAATTTTACGTGTAGTATTCTAACTCGCATACTCGTACATTTAATGTATTGATTCCAATTGGAATGCATCATCTTATAATGCAGATGCAAGTACCCAAGATCAACATCCAGCACCTCGTTTATCAGGTTCACATTAAGAGTCAATTATTGAGTCTCATTGCAACCAGTGGACTCTTTGTACCATTTGCTTTCTGGTTTTAAGTTCTTAGGATGATCGGGGGTACTGTCCAGACATCCTTATTTTTTAGAGGTTTGAAAGATAGATAGTTATAGTTCTTTAGTTATATTCATATCAGCTTTATTTATTTAAGACTTGTTTTTCCATTTGCATATAATATATTATTTACTCACTTATTTCATGAGTTATATCTCTTTAGTTTAAGTATTCTGCAGAGTAAGTAAGACACGCCAAGGATTCTCAGGAGGCCAAAGATGATTTACGACTGTCTTCCACACCCAGGGCATATGCTCAGGGCGTGACAAATACACGTCTATTTGAAAGATTCACTAAAGACCGTTTCCCAACTAACACCAATACATCTACACTCGTGGATATATCTTTATTTTACCAGTGATCTATATTGCATCACTATATACTATAAATATTGTTTGATATTTTTAATAATAAAACACATATTTTATATTATGTTTTCAATACCCTAGAATATTTTCATTTTCATCCAATAAGTTTGTTTATGAGTACTAATGAATCGATTTGGTTTACTAATTGCACATGTTAGATCTGATCACGCACACTTCACAATGTACATCATACATCCCAATACTCTAGTATAATTCAATTATGAGTCACTTTCACCTGCATTATTTTAATGTGCAAAGCTCGCATTTATTGGAATCTTAGAAGTACTAAACTAGAAATGATTTAACTTGTCAAGCACGTTTCGATGTAATGAGACTATGACAATACTGAACATTGTGGATTTTTAAGAATTCTTATTCCTAAGATCATGTCATAAACTCCAAGATCTTCAAAAATTATTTTTTTATATGTTTATAAGTTTTTATGTAATAAGTGTCTCTTTTAATGATCAACATAAATCAACATACGAAGAAACAATGACCTTGCTATTTGGAGTATCTTTAACATAAAAAAAAATTTAATCACTTTCATCATTCTTAAATCCATTAGACAACATGGTTTGGTCAAATTTCACATTTCATTTATTGGGTTCTTGTTTTATTCCATAAATTGACTTAACAAGTTTGCACCAAAGAACCGTAAAACCCTCAGGTTGTTCCATGTAAATTTCCTTCTCCAGTTCTCCATTTAATAAGGTTTTTTCACATTCATTTAATGAATCTAAAGGTTATATACTTCAGCAAGGGAGTTCACTTAGCCTCCATGTGTGATTACTAAACATTGTATCAACCTCACTATTGAAAACTTCTTCCCCAAAAATGTAGTTTTCAAACAACAGCTTCATTAAATATATGAGACTTATTATCAAGAAAAAATGTTACAAAATCAAATTTAGAAGAAGAAGATGTCGTTTGACATATTCTATACCCCTAAATTTATTAATCAAGTACAATCTCATTTGGTTCTTTCCAAGGTCTATTTAGACCCTTAACTACACTACTAAAGTATAATTTACTATTGATATTCTTAGTTCCAATCTCGTCCCTTTTAGCATAGCAACCTAGAATTTGGTTAGACACCCCAAAACACTGAAACATTTCAAATAAGATAAAACTTTTTTGTTGTTCGATTTTTCTGTAAGATAGCTTCTCCACACAAGTTTTGTGGTAAAACTAAACATATTAGTAATGCATCCATCATTTCCTTCAAAGTTCATATAATAAATAAATAAGTTACATTAGATGAAGGTGAGTATGATAGTAGTTTGACGGATAATTCCACTTCCCAAACATATTTCGACTAAACAAGATTTATACTCTCCCTTCCTATAACTTCTTATCTTTTTTCCAATTGATTTTCAACTTCAATTTTGTATTGCATAGACATTTATATTTTGTCATCCTTACTATTATATAAATAGACATAATTTTATGCAATACATTTGTCAATAAAAGTTATCAGATACTCTTTTACCACCACGATATGGTGTTCGTTTCATATCACAAATGTTCATAAAAATCTTATAAAAGGAATTATAGTTCCTTCCAACAAATTTATAAGAATGCTTAACCTACTTAGATACAACACATTGGCATTTATATTTGTTGCACTCAAAGTTTGACAAAACTTTTTTTGTTGAACAGTTTTCCTTACAATGTTTCGTATTGACATGTCGTAAGAGTTCATGTCACATACAATTTGACTCAAGTAAGTAAGAACAAAAAAAATGTTGAGTTTGAAAAGCCCTCTATGAGGTAATTTTTTTTCTCACAAATATTTGTTTCTACTTAATTCAACTATTTCTGATACATACATTGTTCAGAGTGAGCACATTCTAAAATTTCCTTTCCTTTTTAGAATCACATTTCCATTAATTATAATTTTGTTGTTATAGGTATACCCATAAACATAGTTTCCTGAGTCGAATAAGGGTATTATGACCCAAATGTTTCTTTTACAACACAAACGTGACAGGCGAATTTCCACAAATATTAATGTGTATAGACATGGTTATATTATAATTGAAAATTATTTTCATGAAAAGAAAACCCAACATGTTAAGTTACTTTCTTTTATAAAAGAAATAGAAAATTATATATATATATATGTGTGTGTGTGTGTATATATATATATATATATATATATATATGTATATCAGGTGTCCGCGCCAGCGCAGCACCAACGTATGTTAGTTTTTTTCTTTCAATTTATGTGACACAAATGAAATTTGAAAAAGTGAACTAAATTTTTGTGTTTTTTCAAAAAATATTTTAAATTGTTAATTTATGTACCTTTTGTATAATTTTTGAATAATATATGTTAGTACATATGTTCTATTTTATGTTATTTCAGGAAAGTCAGTGTAATTTCTTATATCATTTCATATATTTTTAGTTGTGTTTTTAGTGTGATTCATAGTACTTTTTAACTCTTACTTATTTTCAAACAATATATGCAACTTTTTTTCGATAAAAATAAGGAAATCAACCAAATTTCATTGTATATGTTTTTCTAAAAATATCTTAAATTGTTACATTGCGTTTTTAAGATTCTTTTTTATGTATATTTCAAATATGTAACAAATTAGAAATTAAAACGAAGAATTAAAGTTTCCAAATAATTATATTTTTATATTTAAAATGTTTAAATCAATAAAACTCCACACATATGCACAAATTAATAGAAGGAAGACAATCATTTTTTTTTTTAAATAAAATATATGAAAGCTCATTTAATTATACCATACACACAAACACACGCACACACACATATATACTTCATTTTTAATATATGACTCCCTCCTTTTCGATTTATATGAACTTATTTTTTTATTTATTTTGAAAAGAAAATAATTTATGAATTTTAATTTTTTTATATAGTATATTTAAGATCACTAAATTTAAAAATATTTTAATACACAAAAATTAAACATATATATAAATTTTAATTTTAATTTTGATTGGTTCCATCTAATATTATACTTGATATATAATTATTAAAAGCTAAGTGTAATCATTATTTTCTTACTTCCATATAACAAATAGATATCAAAATAATTAATAAAAATGAATAAATAACAAAAGATTAGGTAATACTAATAATAATAACTAAAGATGCTTCTATAACTATTTAATTTTCTTGTTATCATTCTTGGTAGATTTTTGCTTTCATTAAATTACATTTTTACCTTTGATCATTATTCACTTCATATATCGAAAGATATTTGTAGAATTATTTATTCTTGATAGATTTTTGTTTGAATAAAATTACATTTTTTTTCTTGGTCGTCTTTAATACAAATATACCATCATATTCATTGTTATTTTAAAGTTTCTTTTTAACATCTTTTTGTTTAATTTCAATCTAACAGATATTATTAATTTTAACACATTTATTTATTTTCAAGTATATTAATTAGAGTTAAATATACATGAAAATAATTAATTCATGATAAATTTTTATTTAAAAAGTAGGCATTTTTATAAGCATAATGAATAGAAAAAATATTAAGAATTAAATTAAAATAGTAGTAAAATAGAGTAATTATTATTATATTGATGAGTGAATTGGGAGGACGACCAAGGGAAAAAATGTAATTTTACGCTAACAAAAATCTATTAAGAAATATAATAAATAATTCTAGAAACATATTTCTATATATGTAGTGAATAATGATCAAGGGAAAAAATTTAATTTCATGCTAACAAAATATACCAAGAATCATAACAAAATAAGTTAATGATAATGACAATAACTAAAGAATTTGTAACAACCCTAAAAATGGATATACTAAGTAAAGCTTAATGTGTCAAGAATGTCTATGATTAGACTAGGGTTCACACGGATTGATGTGCATAGAACCCAACATTGAAACCCTTTCTACAGCAAAGACAACTAACTTGGGGGATTATTTTAGCTTGGAATGTTTGGGCTTACGAATATTTACTCGAAGGAGTCTTTACCGGACTTAAAAAGAAGAAATCATAGGTTTGGAGGGTCTAGGGGTAAAATGGTCTTTTTCCAGGCAAAGGGTAATATTGTAATTTCCCTAAATATATAATTAATTATTTAATTAATAAGGTGGAGGGTCAATTTGGGGAGAGAGAGCCGAAATTGAGCTCTTGAAGTGATGTCTTGCTTTACCCGGATTCGAACCTAAGTGGAAGCAATGAATTAATGTGATATTAATCTAAGCAATTGATTTAATATAATTAATTAATAAAAATTATTCATTAGATGATTTAAAATAAAATAAAAATAAGATTTTTTAATAATTATGTCAACCTTATTTGACTAAGTCCTAATCTAGACTCCTAAGCCTAACATAACTCCTACTCTCTCACGTCTATCTCTCAACTTTCTCCTTCAATCTCCCTTATTATTTCACACAAAATTTCTCTGCCACAATAAGATACAAAATCATCAAAATAATCCAATTTCATTACTCTTGAATAGCTCCACGAAATGACAAGAAAACATACATTTTACTCACACTAGGCTAAGGGACGTTGTCATTCAAGTGGAGTTGATAATGAGGAGGTTTAGACGTGTTCTTGGGTGAAGTTTTTAGGCAGAAATTAAAGAGTTTAACGTCAAAAAGATATGGGTTTTATTCTCTCTTGGTCCCTTTTCCAAAGAGACCCCTTAAGGTTCATATCATTCATACGAAAACTAGGATTGTTTCCCTTCTTGCATACCCCTATCACTAGGTCCCAATGAACCGTAGGTTAAGTATGATTGCTGATAGAATTAGGTGTATGTTATGTTTACTGATGAATATTATTATGTTGTGTACTTGAAATCGTATGATAGGCACCATGTATTGAATGTTTGTGCAAGTGTGCGCATGTGGAAAAAAATGTTACTGTGAATGTACTTGAATGAGGCCGAATTAAGGCTTGAAGTTTAATATTGTTTTCGTTGTTATTTTACGTACATAAATCTATGAAATCGTGATGTTAATTAAAATGAAAATGGGGCTGATTTGAGTGTTACAATTTTGGCTAAACGAATCCATGAAATACCCCCTCCTAAAAAGTGTTAAAAGATCCATGAATTGTCCTAAGTTTTCATGTGGAAATAATGATGAAAATAAGTTGAGAAAATAATTATGTTCTTGCCAAAAATATAAGTTTGGTTTAGGCTAAAATATAGAGGTGAAATCTGGAAAATTTAATTGATTTTAAAGGGATGAGTCCACCAGGATTAGAACTTGTGACCTCATCCCTATAACACCTTAAATTCTCAAGAAAAAGAAAAGGGGTCAGGGGGATTTGAAATGGTGTGTATTGGGTGAGAAAGGAGAGTGCAACAAAATTAAATAAATAAATTAGGAGGCGTGGGAATCGAACCCACAACCTCCAGGCAGCGAATCAAGTGAAAGAAGAAAACTAAAGAAAAGAAAATGTGAGGCGTGGGAATAGAAACAACGACCTCAAGGCTGGAAAAGAGAAGGGCGAAATAAATAAGAAGATAAAGTGAGGTTGTGGAGGCTCGATCCTACAACCTCACTGCCAAACGCCTAGGTAAGTGAATTTTAAATAAAAATAAAATAAGAAGGCTATGGGGGGTTCAAACCCACAATCTCATAGCCCCTAACGAAATTAAAGAATAAATAAGGAAAGGCGGTGGGGGTTTGATCCCACAACCTCTTGATCTAGGAGAATTAGACAACACAATTTTAAATGAAAAATAAAAGGGGTTGTGGGGGTTCGATGCCACAACACTTGGGTCAAATAATAGGACAATCCAAGGAGAAAAATAAAGATAGAATGTTAATGTTGGGGCTCTATCTACGGTCCCAATGTCATGAAGACTAAAATAAAGTCAAGGAAAAATGTAACTATTGTCCAAGGGGTTCGAACTTGGGTTCCCTTGCCCAAATTTCTTTATTGATACATAAATCATACGTGAATTAAATTTTCAAGAATAATCTACCTACTTAGATTGAAATCGAGATCTTTGCATAAATACAAGATACATAAGTCTTGTACTACATAATCTTAGGAAGATATGATTCATTTAACAAACTATGAATGAAGTCTCATGGCTTGTATGTATAGACCCATAAGTCTAGCATATGATGAAAAATAAGTGAACCAGATGCATGTGATGAAATGATGAAACCCTAGAAGGTTTAAGAACTACTGTAGGATACACTAAATGGCCAAGTGCATTGGCATATAACGAAATCAGCAATGAAATGATGAAATGAACATTCCCGTAAAAAGGGGTTAGTAATTATGAAGAGCAAATGTGCTAATGTTAATGAATGTGGTGACAACATGATATGAGGCTATTGTAAAAGATGAGAGCAATCTCAAATGAGATTAAGTAAGTGTAACTAAAACGTACTCACCTATGAAAGTGTAAAGTTAATGAAGAGACCAGTCTCTATGAACACTTTAATGAAAGTACTGAGATTAACACACTTAATACTAATGATGAGATGAGAAATCATCTATTAAGCTATGATGTCCTTATACTAGACACCAGCTTCCATGACGTACGAGCTTAATGTAATGGAACTTTATACTGAGTACCGATGGACTAGCTATGAGCGGCGATGCCTTCTTTCGAGAAAAGCGGAGATTCACATTACTCTCATGAGATGATACTGTCCGGCATGCCGGGTATGGTTCTCCTTATATATCATAGTCTTCGAACCTATGCTGCCAATATAGGGATCTGGCGGGGTTCAATTCCCATGTACGCTAGCATGTTTTGGGTCACTTTGGCGGGTGATTCCACCTCTTTTTGGTGTGGGGTTTCATGGCACTGGATTTCATGATGCTCACATGATCAATGTCGGTTAAAGTTAAAGTTCCCAATGAATGAAAGAGGCTAGCCTTAAATGATGCACATAATAAAATGAAAGATACAAAAGGTGTTAGGATAGGTTTATCAAAAGTTGAGTTAGATTAATGTAATGACATTAGGTCATTCTTTATCATTGCACAACGAACCCAAAGAAAGTCTTAAGCTACATCCTAGGTATAGCTTGTGTTTATAGTTGCCCATGAATGAAATGAAATGGAGTACGTATGAATGAACGAAGCAGACTCTGTGCTTGCTAATGTAGACTCCATAGTTGAGGTTCCATATATTGTGCCCTCATTTCTGGAATGTCTTAACATTGAGTCAATGATTCCAAGGTCTCATGGCATATAAATGAATGATTGAAGTTGTTATGTTCTATATGCAATATGATATGTGCTAAGTGTAAGATGTTATTTGTTGTGTGCAATATGATAAGTATGATAATGCATGTTATCCTCATTGCATGACATTCCTAATCCAAATTTCGAAAGCTCACTAACTTTCCTAATCAAAATTTTGAATGCTCAATGACTTTCCTAATCCAAATTTGGAAAGTTCACTAACTTTCCAAATCTCAATTTTGTAAGTCCACTAACTTGGCTTTCCATAATCATGTTGTTAGGAAAGAGAAATGCTTACTCATGCATGTCCTTGGTGTGTGCCTGCATATACCAATACTTAGTACAAGTGTGTACTAATCCCATACAACTCTATATTTTTAGGTGCAGTCACAGGTGGATGCTAGATCTCACAGGTTGACGTTGCAGCTATTCGGACGTGGAGTTTTTCCTCCGGACTTGGTAGGCTCTCATGATTTCGAGAATGTCTACCATTATTATCTAGCTTAGATGTAGGCTTTAGCTAGTGGAGCATGTTCCACTAGAGTTTCTTTCCACTATAATTTCAAACATTGTATTGGTGTAGTTTTAGCAAAAATCTGTTTAATACAATTATGAACTGTTTCTTTTATTTGATTATCTTTATATTAGATGGTTGATTTGTGAATGCCTATGATGTTAGGTTTAAAATGATTAGAATTAAATAAGGAGACAAAAAGTTCAAATTTTCCGCTAAAATTAACCTAGATGAAGTAAGGATAACATATGTAGGCTTGTATGTGACCTCTGACAGGTCAGCGATGACGGTCTCTTCTGTTGTCTAGATTCCAATCGTGACAAAGTTGGTATCAGAGCACTAGGTTAAACTTCGAGAATAATAAGTTCAAATAAACCACATTGAGTAGTTTCTAAGTCATGGTAGTGAAGTGCACCACTATCCTGGATTAGACACTGCATGATGCGTAGGAAAATTTCCCTTCTTTTGATCTTATCATGCCTTTCCTAATGTTTGATTTCTTGGTGTTATAAGCGTGTCTAACATCAATCCTTATTATTTTTAGAGAATGAATATTAGGAGAAACGTTGGTCAGAGGAAAAGAGGAGCAGCTGCTGGGACAATCAGATTCCAACCAAGGCTCCAACTGAAGGAGTGGCTATGCCGATTAACCCAGCTGGGTTTAATGATGCGTAGGTGCAGGCATCTCTGGCCTAGATGGCACAGCCAATCACTATGCAGGCCCAGGACATGACTGTCCAGGTCAATCGGCAGAATGTAAAGAGGGAGAACCCAACAGTGCGTAGTATGGCTGACAGGCTGAGAGACTTCACGAGGATGAACCCTCCTATTTTCACAGGGTATAAAACTTCAGAGGACCCCCAAGAGTTTGTGGATGAGGTGCCTAAGATTTTGGTGGCTATGGGGGCCAACGATACTGAGAAAGAAGTGTTGGCTTTCTATCAGCTCAAGGATGTTTCACAGACTTGGTGCAAGATGTGGCAGCATAGCCGAGCTCTTAGAGGAGTTCCGGTCACTTGTGAGCCTTTTAAGATATCCTTCCTAGAGAGATTCTTTCCCAGGGAGATAAGCTCGGCAGAGGTTGAGGAATTTATCAACCATAAAAGGGGATCAATAACAGTCATGAAGTATTCCCAAAAGTTTTTCAAACTATCCAGGTATACTATTTTAGTTAGTATCTAACAACAAGGATGAGATGACTAATGAAGTTTGTTAAATTATAAAGGTATGCTACATCCCTTGTATCTTATAGAAGGGATGAGATGAGTAGGTTCCTCACAGGAATCAACGGAGATCTAGAGGAGGAATGTCGGTCTGTGATGCTCTATGATAACACGGACCTCTCCAGGTTGATGGTTCATGTCTAACTGATAAAGGACAACCGCAAAAAATGGGGAGTACGTGATACTAGGAGGCCGCAGTCTCAAGATCAGGCAGGTCCAAGCCATGGAGGCAATAATAACAATTAGTGTTCATGAGGAGCCCAGGTTCAAGAAGGGGAAATAGAGTTCTGGGAATTCTAATTCCCAGAGGTGTACAACACATAGAGGAGGCAGACCTGAGCATAGGGAGGGCAATGGATGTGAGATGCAGCATCCTAAAAAAATGTGCTAAGTGTGGCCGTGCTCATAGTGGAGAGTGTAGACAGGGCAATAATACCTATTTCGATTGCGGTAAGAGTTGGCATATGGTTAGAGACTGCCCACAGAAAAGAGGTCTGGCTGGACGTAATGCTCAGCCTAGGCCTAATCCACAGGGTGCAACAACAGTTGAGCCTCCTAAGAGGAACAAGTTCTATGCCCTAAAAGGCAGGGAGGAGCAGGAGAAGTCCGCTGATGTGGTCACAGGTATGCAGCATGTATTCTCAACTTCTGTTTGTGCTTTGCTTGATCCAGGGTCTATGTTTTCCTTTGTAACTCCTTTGTATGCTCTCACTTTTGAAATATTTCCTGAAGTTCTGCATGATCCTATAGTGGTTACTACACCTTTAGGTTAATATGTAAGAACTGATAGTGTATAAAAGGATTGCCCAATAGTTGTAAGTGGTAAGACTATGTGTGCAGACTTGGTTGAGTTACCCATGCATGACTTTGAAGTAATCCTTGGAATGTATTGGCTTCAGAGTTGTTATGCTTGTTTTGATTGTCATAGTAGAGTGGTGAGATTTTATTTCTCTAATGAAGAGGAACTAGTATGGGAGGGGTACAGCTCAAGTCGTCCTAATCCCTACATTTCGAACCTTAAGTCCAATAAAATGATGTCCAAGGGGTTATTATGTTATATTGTGAGTGTTAATGATTTAGATCATGGCATTCCTTCCATAGACTCAGTTCCTGTTTTGAATGAGTTCCTAGATGTATTTCCTAATGATTTGCCTGGAGTCCCTCCTCTACGAGATATTGACTTTGGTATCGACTTAGAACCTGATAATAAATCAATTTAGCTTCCTCCTACATAATGGCTCCAGTTGAACTCAAAGAGTTGAAGCTGCAGTTGAAAGATCTTACTGATAAGGGTTTCATGCAGTCGAGCATATCTCATTGGGGTGCTCCAGTGTTGTTTAAGAAAAATAAGGATGGACCCTTAGAATGTGTATCAATTATGGGTCGCTCAACAAAGTCACTATAAAGAATAAGTATCCACTTCCCAAAATAGATGATTTGTTCGATCAGCTCCAAGGGTCTAGTTTCTTCTCTAAGATTTGATCTTCGTGAAGAGACTCATAAGCTTAGGATTAGGAATGGAGATATCCCAAAGACAGTCTTTCGTCTCCGTTATGGTCATTTTCAGTTCTTGGTTATGTCATTTGGTCTCATGAATGCACCTGCTGCATTTATAGATCTCATGAACAAGGTATTTCGATAAAACCTTGACTCTTTCGTCATAGTATTCATTGATGACATTATCATCTACTCTACGACCAAGGAATATCATGAACAACATTTGAGACTAACCTTGCAGGTATTTAGAAAACATCAGTTGTACGCCGAATTCATAAAGTGTGAATTGTGGCTTAGATTAGTGACCTTCATGGGTCATGTTGTGTCCGATCATGGTGTAGAGGTGGACCCCAAAAAGACTGAGGCTGTTAAGAACTGGACAAAACCTCTTACTCCCACATACATCCGTAGCTTCTTTTGATTGGCTCTTTAATACCGTAGATTCGTGGAGGGATTTTCTTCCATTGCTACCCCACTAACAACTCTGACTAAGAAGAAGGCCAAGTTTGAATGGACGGAGGCTTGTTAGAAGAGTTTCCTGGAGCTCAAGGACAGACTCACTTCAGCCCCGGTGCTTACTTTTCCTAAGTGTGGTGAGAATTAAATTTTTTATTGTGATGCATATAGGGTTGGTTTGGGTTGTGTTCTTATGCAAGGTGGTAAGGTGATACTCTATGCATCCACACAGATCAAGGTTCATGGGAAGAATTATCCCACTCATGACCTGGAGTTAGCAGCTGTGGTGTTTGAACTGAAGCTATGGAGAAACTACTTGTATGGAGTGCATGTGGATGTATTCACAGACCACAAGAGTGTCCAATAAGTGTTCACACAGAGGGAGTTGAATCTACGTCAGCTGAGATGGTTGGATCTGTTGAAGGATTATGACATAAATGTTCACTACCATCCAGGTAAGGCTAGTATTGTAGCCAATGCTTTGAGCATGATAAGCATGGGAAGAACAACACACATTGAGGATGAAAAGAAGGATTTAGCGAAAGATCTACGTAGACTGGCCAGACTAAGTGTGTGATTGGTTGACTCTACTAGTGGGGGTGTTTCAGTTCATCTTAGTTATGAATCATCATTGGTAGTTGAAGTCAAGAAGGGTCAGCATCTCGATCCTTTGTTGATTGAGCTGAAGGACTCAGGGTTGATAAAGATGAATGAGTCTTTCGCTTTGGGAGGTTATGGCATACTTAGGTTTCAAGACAGATTGTTTGTACCAGATGTGGATGATTTGCGGACAAAGATTTTTGTAGAGGACCATGGTTACAGATATTTCATACATCCAGGTTCAACCAAGATGTATAATGATCTTAAGATTTATTGGTGGAATGGCATGAAGAAGGACATTACAGAATATATGGCCAAGTGTCCTAATTGTTAGCAGGTTAAGGCAGGACATCTTAAGCCTGGCGGTCTTATTCAGATTATTGAGGTTCTGACTTTGAAATTGGAGGCCATTAATATGGATTTCATGGTTGGTCTTCCAAGGACTAGGAGACAGCATGACTCCATATGGGTTATTAAGGACAGATTGACTAAGTATGCCCACTTTATCCCTGTGAAGTCTACTTACAGAACCCAGTACTATGCAAGACTCTACATAGATGAGATTGTGAGATGGCATGGGATTCCTTTATCTATCTTTTCAGATAAAGGAGCTCAGTTTACTTCACATTTCTGGAGACCTTTCAAGCAAAAACTTGGGCACGCCGGCAAAGCTTAGTACTGCCTTTAATGCTCAGACTAATGGGCAGGCAGAGCGCACCATTCAGACATTGGAGGACATGTTGAGAGTGTGTGTGATTGAATTTGGGGGTAGCTTGGATGACCATTTGCCTTTGATAGAGTTCTCGTATAATAATATATATCACTCCAGGATTGGGGTGGCACCATTTGAGGCACTGTATGGTAGGAGGCGTAGATCTCCAGTTGAGTGGTTCGAGATTGGAGAGTCATCCATTTTGGGTCCAGAAATCCATCATGAGGCCTTACAAAAGGTCAGAGTGATTCGGGACAGGTTGACTACTGCTAACAGTCAACAGAAGTCATATGAAGATAACAGAAAACGACCCTTAGAGTTTGATGTTGGTGACCAGGTCTATCTTAAGATATTACCGACGAAGGGGGTGATGAGGTTTGGTAGGAAAGGGAAGTTTAGTTTGAGGTATGTTGTGCTTTAGGAGATCTTACAGCGTGTTGGTGAGGTTGCCTATGAGTTGGCATAACCTGTGGAGCTAGATTCTGTCCATCCAGTGTTTCATGTATCCATGTTAAAGAAGTTCCTAGGTGACCCAACATCAATTCTACCTTTCGAAGGATTGGGAGTTGATGAAGACTTGTCCGATGAGGAGGTACCTGTTGAGATCTTAGACAGACAGGTCAAGCGGTTGAGGAACAAGGAGATTTCCACAGTGAAGGTATTGTGGAGAAATCATCTTTTTTAGGGTGGTATGTGGGAGGCTGTGGTCGACATGAGATCCCGTTACCCTCATCTTTTCAGCTCTTGAGGTTGGACTTCCTACTCTTAAGTTCAAGTTTTCCTATCTATCCATATTTTATTGCTATTGCTTGACTGTGCATAGTAATTATGTTATGATCTGACTAATATTACGCAAAATAGTGGTAGTGTCATTACGGGACGAATGTTTCTAACGAGGGATAATGTAACAACCCAAAAAATGCATATATTAAGTGATGCTTAATGTGTCAAGAATGCCTATGATTATACTAGGGTTCACACAGACTGATGCATTCAGAACTAAACCTAGGAACCCTTGCTAAAACCAAGCCAAATAACTTGGGGAGTTAGTTGAGCTTGGAAAGGTTGGGTCTAACCATGTAGGGCTCTCGAATACAATGAGTTACTCGAAGGAGTCTTTAGAGGACTTAAAAAGAGGAAATCTTAGGTTTGGAGGGTCTAGGGGTAAAATGGTCTTTTTCCAGACTAAGGGTAATATCGTAATTACCCTAAATATATAATTTATTATTTGATCAATAAGTTGGAGGGTCAATTTGGGGAGACAGAGACGAAATTGAGTTCTTGAAGTGAAGTCTTGCTTCACCCGGATTTGAACCTAGGTGGAAGCAATGAATTAATCTGATTTTAATTTAAGCTATTGAATTAATATAATTATTTACTAATTATTATTCATTATCTGATTTAAAATAAAATAAAAATCTGATTTTTAATAATTAAGTTAACCTTATTTGACTAAAACCTAACCTAGACTCCTAAGCCTAATATAACTCCTACTCTCTCATGTCTATCTCTCAACTCTCACACTCAATCTC
The DNA here is from genome assembly GCF_001406875.1 of Solanum pennellii. Classification (NCBI taxonomy): domain Eukaryota; kingdom Viridiplantae; phylum Streptophyta; class Magnoliopsida; order Solanales; family Solanaceae; genus Solanum; species Solanum pennellii. The sequence continues at coordinate 52,549,268 of NC_028643.1, forward strand.
CCTTATTATTTCACACAAAATTTCTCTGCCAAAATAAGATACAAAGGCAGACAAATAAACCAAGTTCCACACAATTGAAGAACTCACACGAAATCACAAGAAAACAAACATTTATCGCATACTAGGCTAAGGGACGTTGTCATTCAAGTGGAGTTGATATTGTTGATATTTAGACGTGTTCTTGGGTGATGTTTTTGGGAAGAAATTAAATATTTTAAAGTCAAAAAGGTATGGATTTTCTTATCTCTTTGTCCCTTTTCTCAAGAGACCCCTTACGGTTCATATTATTCATTCGAAAACTAGGATTGTTTCCCTTCTTGCATGCCCCTGCCACTAGCTCCCAATGAATCGTAGGTTGGGTATTATTTCTTGAAGATTTCGGTGTATGTTATGTTTTGTGATGAATATTATTATGTAGTGTACTTGAAATCGTATGATAGGCAACCATGTATTGAAAGTTTGTGAAAGTGTGTCCATGTGCAAAAGGTTACTGTGAATATACTTGAATGAGGCCGAATTAAGGCTTCAAGTTTAATATTGTTTTGGTTGTCATTTTACGTACATAAATCTAGGTAATCATGATGTTCATTCAAATGGAAATGGGGATGATTTGAGTGTCAACATTTTGGCTCAAGGAATCCATGAAAACCCACCCCTAAAAAGTGTTAAACTATCCATGAATTGACATGTGTTTTCAAGTGGAAATATTGATGAAAATAATTTTAGAAAAAGATTAAGTTCCAGCAAAAAATATAAGTTTAGTTTAGGCTAAAATATATACGCTTGCATGTTTTGGGTCACTTTTGCAGGTGATTCCACCTCTTTTCGCTGTGGGGTTTCATGACACTGGATATCATGATGTTCACATGATCTATGTCGGTTAAAGTTAAAGTTCCCAATGAATGATGGAGCCCATCCTCAAATTATGCACATAATGAAATGAATGATACCAAAGGTTTTATGATAGGATAATGAAAAGGTGAATTAGATTCAAGTAATGACATTAGGTCATTCTTTTTAATTGCACAATGAACCCGATAAAAGTCTTAAACTACATCCTAGGTATAGCTGGTATTTACACTGCCCGATGAATGAAATTAAATTGAGTACGTATGCATGAATGAAGCAGACTCTATGTTTGCTAAAGTAGACTCCCTAGTTGAGGTCCCACATGTTGAGCCCTCATGTATGGAAGGTCTTAATGTTAAGTCAATAATTCAAAGGTCTCATGGCATATGAATGAATGATATGAAAGATGTTATGTTCTATATGAAATATGATATGTGCTAAGTGTAATATTTTATTTTCTGTGTGCAATATGATATGTATGATGATGCATGTTATCCTCATGACATGACTTTACTAATCCAAATTTGGAAGGCTCACTGACTTTCCTAATCTATGTTTTGAAAGTTCACTAACTTTCCAAATCTCAATTTGGCAAGTCCACTAACTTGGCTTTCCATAATGATGTTGCTAGGAAAGAGCTATTCTTACTCATGCATGTCCTTGGTGTGTGTATTCATATACCCATACTTAGTACAAGTGTGTACTAATCCCATACAACTCTATATTTTTAGGTGTAGGCACAGGTTGATGCTAGAGCTCACACGTTGATGTTGCAGCTATTCGGACGTGGAGTTTTTCATCCGGACATGGTAGGCCCTCATGCTTTCGAGGATGTCTACCATTATTATCTAGCTTAGATGTAGGATTTAGCTAGTGTAGCATGTTCCACTAGAGTTTCTTTCCACTTTCATTTCTGACTTTGTCTTGGTGTCGTTTTAGCAAAAATACGTTTAATGCAATTATGAACTGTTTGTTTCATTGGATTATCTCTATACTAGATGGTTGATTTCTGAACGCCTATGATGTTAGGTTTAAAATGTTTAGAATCAAATAAGGAAACAAAAATTTCAAATTTTCTGCTAAAATTAAACTAGATGAAGTAAGGATAGCGTATGTAGTATTGTCTGCGACCTGTGAGAGGTCAACGACGCCGGTCTCTTATATGGCCTAGATTCCAGTCTTGACAGAATGATACCATTAACTTATTTGTTATCATTCTTTGTATATTTTTGTTAGACTGAAATTATATTTTTGCCCTTGATCATTATTCACTTTATATATAGAAATATGTTTCTAGAATTATTTATTATCTTTTTTAATAGATTTTTGTTAGCTTAAAATTACATTTTCTCCCTTGATCGTCCTCCCACTTCACTCTTCTATATAATTAAATAATATATATATAATTTTGTAGTTTAATATTAGTCATACTATAGGCTAGTAAAAGAGAAACTCAACTATCACAATATCAAATATACTATAAAAGTTTTGTGGGGTTAAATATAATACATGAATGTTACTATATCTAATTTTATCTTATTCAATATGTTATTGAAGTATTTGACAATTTTTACACAATATCAAAGTTCATTCCATAGAGGTACCTAACGTAGGCACAATATCATTGACTTAAAGTAACTAGACCCTTTTGATCTCTTCTTATCACCATTAAATATTAAACTTATTATTTGGAATACTAATAATGAAGATAAGTTTTGTACAATTTTTCTATTCAACATAAAAATTTATATTCTTCAAATACGAAACTAAATGAACTTTGAATGTGGAGGAAGTTTTCATGACTTCGAATCATTTTCAAGTGTAAACGGAGTAGAAAACCAAAAGTATAATGATGAATTATTGAGTGGAGTTTTCATATTCTTAATGTCAATTGCATAGTATAATTTATACAGAGTTGAAGATTACAAAAGTTTTTAGACTCCTAAAATTAGACATAATTAAATTTTAAAAGGAGAATAAAACTACAAAGATTTTTCTTTTTTATAGTCCAAATAGAATAAAACATATTCTTGGATTATCATATAGATATGTTTTTCTTTTCAAATATTCTTCAAACTAGAACATTTTCACATAGTATCTTATCTAACCAAAATATGTATATTTCATTCTGCAAACTAAAGAATTTTTAAGACAACACTATTTGTTTAGACAAATTCATTTAAAAAACATGTGTTGCAAATCATTTCCAAAGACATACGATATTTATGATCTAAATTTAAGAAACTATTTTCCTCTTTATATAAATAACTAGATTTCGGGAACGTGCATTGCACGTTTGTTCCTTTTTATTAAATTTATATATACAAAAAAAATTTGAGTTATAAATAGGAAATGCTGAAATTAACAATAATAGTTTTACCATTCATAGTTATTTCACTAAATAATAATAAAAATATAGTATGAAGAAGAACATTAAATAGATTATATATTCGAGCATTTTTTGTCATCCTTCATTTGCAGTTTCTCATTCTTTTTTCTTCTCATGTTAAAATGTGCACATAACATAAATCTGTGTAAATTGGTTCTTTAAAAGCATATTGAATTTTCAATTCGGAAAGGTTTTTACATGATAATGGAGAAAAGTTTTATGTTTAACTTTCAATTTATAGAAAGATATGGGTATGATTAATAAATTAACATTCAATAACCAGGAAGAAGAAGATCACATTCTCTTAAATAAAATAATATTTCTAAGGCAAAATGTATCTTGAGATTGGAGTTTGACAATTATTAAGCCATAATTTAAATTTTACATCAACAATAAATAGTTTCTCATTACAGTACATACAAGTTTGAAGCATACAATTTATAAGTTCTAATTAAAAGACCTCATCAATCTGGTACATATGCAAATGATATAAACACATGATATATTACGTAACATATTTGCAGTCATCATCATAATTTTTATGTTAATTATTTTTATTATTGTATCATATATACATCGTCTTTTTAACCTTAGAGAAATATTGTACATATGATTTATGAAGAGAAAAGAATGGTACTCTTTTTTTCATAGAATTTCTCTTTGAATAATGAGTACAATTGAGCAACACAAACTTTTTAACATGAATTATTGTAGATATTTGGGAATTTGAAGATTGAATGTTTCCACAAATAAATAATAGATTAATAAAATCAATATTTTAGTTATTCCTCTCACTACTTATAAATAATAATCTCGAAAATATATTTATACTAAAGTAAAACACTCTATCGAAAGTCGCATGTCAAATAAAAGTTTAATATTTTATTATGAATTTCTTCAATAATTAAGAAATATAGTAGAACATGAATTGTATATCACTAATTTTCATGTTGTATCAAATATATTACAATAGAAAAACAAAATCATAAGAAAGTAAAACGATCAAAATATTAAAAAAGGACATAAAAATACTTATGCCGGACAAGGAGGAGAGAATAAAAACAAAAGGAACTTACTGCAATAAAAAACGATCAACACGATTAATTTTTGCTTGACAATCTATCATCATCCTCTTATCATTTACATGAAGAGCATGTTGTGTATTTTATAACAGTAGCTAGGATGACTTTTGAATAAGTAAAATTAAATTACATTAAATTAGTTTGCTAATTTTAGTCCAAATCAAATTTATTTAAAGAAAAAACTCTTCAAATACTTTTGATTTTTACAACAAAAGAGAAATTAATTGTCAATGTGAATTTGTTTCAAGCATTGATTTAAATGAGTTATTTATTAAATATTTAGTTATAGTTTATAACATTAATATTAATTATTTTAATACAAGGATAAAAATGGTAATTAAACTTTGAGTTTTGAATCTTCTCACATATAATAATATATATGATAATAAGGTTACCTTGTTTAATCGTTAACACAAATACCAACAGTTCTTCCGTACATTATTAGTTCGACCTCACTAAATAGGGCACCAAATTCTAGAAGAGTAGTGCAGTAATCTTGTACATCCATGATCAATTTCCCTCAAGTAGTAAAATAAAAAATATTCAACAGTATATTAATTTCCTTAAGATACTTAGTGTGAAAACATTGAAGAACTTAGTAGAAAAAATAAATATTAAATAGTATTCATCATACTAAAGAATTAAATCAGTAGAGAAAATAGAATTTGTTAATGATTGAAAAAAGTCTCAAATCGGTGGTTAATGAGATGGTTGGACTCCTTATAAGGCTTGGGAAATACGCCTCCCAGTGAGCTAGCTTTTAGGATTTGAGTTAGGTCTGAGACCTAATTTTATATTGTATAAGAGCATGGTCCATCTCACCCGATGTTAGGGCCCCAAAAATAAAAGTTTTTCCATGCACCAGATGCTATGCATTGGATATGATGTTGGATGTTAAAGAATAAGAAAAATCTCACATCGGTGGTTAATGAGATGGGTGGACTCCTTAAAAGTCTTGGACAATCGTCCTGCCTTAGAGCTAACTTTTGGGGTGTGATTTAGGTCTAAGACCTAATTTCACTGAATTAGAAATAATTTAGAAATAATATATGAAGTATTTTATCAAAGAAGAAATCGAGTACACTGAATAAACTATTTTCATAAGGAAATCACTCCCCTTAAGTACCCAGGGTTAACTGGAAATGTCCTGTCATGATAGAACGATCTTACTCATGGGTGCATCAATACATATATCCATAGTGTCATCGAACCACTCAATTGCAATAGAGTACACTTAGTATGCTAAATATTTTTGTAGAAGAAGTCAAGAAAATTGGTTGTTATAAAATGTGAGGAAATCTCTCTATTTATAGGAAACAAAGGATAATATGAATAAATATTTATTATGCAGTATCGGAAAGTTCACAACCAATGATAAGATACAAACCTGCAACAGGTCACAACATTTCATAAAAGTCGCAACTTTTAATTGAAGTCACAGTTCTTCAGAAAAGTTGCAACTCTTCTCTTTTCATTTGAATATTTTAGAACTCATCAAACATATTGTAAGAGGTAGGGGGACTTTTTAGATACAAAGAAAACTATATATTACTTTATATGCTTTTCTACAATTGAGTCATTTTTATTATTTGTAATTTTTAAGTACACATCGATTCTAACGAATATATGGAAGGTCTCTTTAGTAATGATGCAATTATATTTTGTTGTTGTTGAGGAGATTGTGATATTAAATTTTACTTAAGAAACATCACTTCAAATCAGTAAGATATTAATGATTAAAATTTTATAGTGAAGGTTAAAATAAAAGATATTTGATGCAATATAAGTGAATAAATTAATTGGGTAGGTAATAAGGTTCATTCAGGAGAAAACATTAAAAAAATATTATATTTGACATAAGAAATGATCCATTTTTAAAAAAATTATTCATTTACCATTTTTTTATTACTCATCATATTAAATTAAATAATATTCAAAATTTACCCTCTGAGGTCCCAGCTGCTAATCATCAAATTAAATAATTGAGAAAATATCAATATAATTAAAATTTAAGATTTACCTTCTTGACTCCTAATCATCAAGTTAAATTAAATCAAATCCCAAATTTGCTCTCCAATAGTCCTACTCATCAAATTAATTTCTTAAGAAAATAAAAGAACTAATACTCAAAATTACCTTGTTGGCTCCTACTCATCAAAGCAAAATGAAATAATATTTTGATGTTACTTTTTTAGCTCCTATTCATCAAATTCAGTTCTTAAGAAAATATCACAAGAACCAAAATTTGAAATTTTTCCTTTTGACTCCTAATCATCAAATAAAATCAAACAAAGCTTTTATCCTCATGTAACCTACTCATCAATACATAATGTAATAGCACAATCTTGACAACTTTCCCATATATACAAATTTCTTCACTATCCTACAGCTTCCAATCCTCTTTAATTTGCATTCTCAAACAAACAAAGTTATCAGCTTCACTGTAGGTTTCTTCGTCAACTCTCTCTATCAAAGTCAAGTTCTTTTTTGTTTTCATCAACCAAAGAGTGATCATTATATATTTTTTTCTTTGTTTGTGGGGTTCTAAATCTTGTGGTTTCAAATTTGATTTTTGTATTAATCTTTTGTCTTTATGATGAATGATTGATCTTTATTCATTCTACACTAGTGATGAACTGCAACAAAAAACAGGCTACCAATGCGAGAGGCATTTCTTAAGAGATGATGGCCAAAGATAATGTTCCTGAAGGATCCTTTGAACTAGACTTGCCTCCTTACCTAATTACCAAATAGTCGTTTCTATTTCATCCAAAGACAAAAGAGCGATAACAAATTTCATGCACTTTTGGAGTTTTGCTAATAACTGAGTTGTATCATTACCTAATCAGGTTTGTTAACACAAGGTTTAGAAATTTTATGATGAGCAATCACTGAATTTTTTTCAAAATGGCCAATGTTGCACGACATACAACGATGAAGATGCCTTGCCTCGTTAATATGGGCAGATAAAGAAGACAAATAGTCTCCTTGAGTTTGTGTTTGGTGTTGCATGATTTTATGTGTGCGCTCACTCATTGAAATTACACTAGGCTGTCATGATAAAAAAAAATGTCAATTGGTTGTGGATTGTTTGAATTTCAAAATAGTTAGCTTAACAAACATAATGTAACCAACAACTTTTCATATGTAGTAGCTGCAGGACCCTTGAAGAAGGGTGTATACAAGATCTTCCTTAGAACAGATAGAGTTTGGGCAGCATATAAAAATTGGAGTGCTCAGCTGATGAAAGGTAATAAGCTAGAAGATTTCCCATACGAGATTGTTGAAATATTGGATGTTTCCTTTAATTATGTAGATGTGAAGTTCTTAGAATTGGTAAAAGGCTTCAAGTCTGTCTACATTGCTCGAGTGGAAGAAGAGGCCGGCAAAGTAGTGAAAATATATATATCACAACATCTCATATTCTCTCATCAAATTCTTGCTTTTCCCTTAAGAGAAGAAAGAGGTGGTAGCTTGCGAGGATTCTGGGCACTTGATCCATCAGGATTTCCTCTATATTTACTATGTACAGATTCAAGCATCTAACTTTTCATTTCTTTTTCACAGGCGAAAATGAGTTTTTATTAAATTGACTTATGTCTCAAAACAAATTGAGATTTCAAATATATTATTCAGAATGTTTTTTAAGGGGATTTTAAAAAGTAGATTTTTAATGCAATCTGTATTTGCTTTTACTTCTCTTATTAATTATTAAGAGTTGGTAATTTACAATAATTAATAAGAGAAGTATAAGAAAATATGGATGGAAAATCTATACTTTTTAAACCTTAAAAAAATATTTTGAATAATTTATTTGAAATATCATTTTTAAATTGAGTTTTAGAAATTCCATAAAAACTCATTTCGGTCTACGATAAAGAAAACAAAAGTTTGATGTTTCAATCAGTACATAGTAAATACAGAGGCATTCTGCTGAATCAAGCTCCCATAAACATCGCAAGCTACCACCTCTCTCTTCTGTAAAACTATAAGAAGGAATTTGATTTGAGAACTTGAGATGATCCGGTACATATTTTTTCACTACTTTGTCAGTATCTTCTTTTTCAACTCGAGCCATGTAGACATACTTGAAGTACTATGATCTTCACATCTACCTAATTATCGGAAACATCAATTATTTCAATAATCACTTATTCAAGATGATCTAGATTATTACCTTTATGAGCTGAGAACTCTAGTTATACTGCCTAACTTCACCTGTTCTGGGGAAGATCTTGCATAAAACTTTATTCAAAGGTTCTGCAGCTACTACATGAGAAAAGTTGTTGGCTACTGTATATTTGTTCAGCTTACTATTTCAAAACATAAACACTTGAAAACCAATTGGCATTATTTTATCATTCCCCAGTATTGTACTTTTTGGAAGCGGCGCCCATAAAACCATCCAACATGTTGCACAAACTTATGGAGAAGATCTATCTTCGTTATCTGCCCATAGTACCGAGGCAAGACATCTTCAACATCGTATATCTCTCAACATTCGCCAATTTGAAATTTCTCCGGTGATTTCTCATCAGCATATTTGTAAAACTCGGGTTCAGGAGCCTGATTAGGTACTAATGCAACCCAATTTTCAACAGAATTCACAGAGTCCATGAAATTTTTATCTCTCTTTGGTCTATGGATGAAGCATACACACCTAATTTGTACGAAGTTAAGAAGGCAGGTTCTAGTTCAAAGGATCTTTTAGGAACATCATCCTTCTCCATCATCTCTTCTACAATGCGTCTAGCCTTTGTGACATATTCTTTGTTGCAGTCCATCACTAATCTAGAATGAAAACAGAGCAATCATTCATCATAAAGATAAAAATAATTATAAAAAAATAAAACCTCAAACCATAATGTTAAATAAGCCCACAGAAATAAAAGACAAACAATTACTCTTTCATTGATGAAAACAAAAAACAACATGAAATTGATTTCTACGCACAAATAAATTACAAAGAGTTGATGAAGAAAACTTACAGACTTACAATAAAGCTGAAAACTTTGAGTTATTTGAGAATGCAAATTAAAGAAGATTGGAAGCAAAGCTAGAGTTAAGAATCTTGTATATATAGGAAAAAATTCAAGATTATGGTAATACATTATTTCTTGATGAGAAGGATCCTGATGATTAGTAATTTCACTTAATTGATTATCACATTTATTTAAATTAATTTGATGAGTAGGAGTCAGCAGGATAAATGTTAAACTTTATTTGATATAATTTGATTAGTAGGAGTCAAAAGGAAAAATTTCAAACTTTAGTTCTTGTGATATTTTCTTATGTATTTAATTTGATGAGGAGTCAAAAAGGAAAAAATTCAAATTTTAGTTCTTGTGATATTTTCATAAGCATTTAGTTTTATGAATAGAAGTAAGAAAGAAAAATTGAAATATTATTTAATTTACTTTGATGAGTAGGAGCTAAGAAGGTAAACTTTGAATTTTTAGTTCTTTTTATTTGCTTAAGCATTTAATTTAATGAATAGAACTATAGGAGGGTAAGGTTTTTATTTAATTTTATCTGATGAGTAGGAGTCAAGAAAAAAAATTTTGAATTTTAGTTTTAGTGATATTTTCCCAAATATTTAATTTGATGAGTAGGATCTACGACCTCGGAGGGTAATTTGAATTTATTTTATTTAATTTGAAAATTGTAAATCGATAATCTGTTAAAAATTGGATCATTTCTTATATCAAATGTAGTATTTTGTTAATATATTCTCTTGAATGAACTTCTTACATATTCAATTAATTTTGTTCAGTTAGATTGCGTCAAAGTTTAGTTATTTTAAGCTTCACTATATAATTCCAATCATTAACATCTTAATTCTTTGAAGTGATATTTCGCAACTATAATTTAGTGTTGACCTTGACGAGACCTTTGCTCTTTTAGCACGAATGGAAGCCTTCAAAATCTTAATAGTTTTTGCTGCCTACATGGAGTTCATACTGTTTGAAACGGACATGAAGAGTACCTTCTTGAATTGGTATATAAAAGAGGAAATGTATGTAAAACAACCTTAAGATTTTGAATATGCTGATCTCCCAAACCATTTGTTGAAGCAGGATAATGCTCTTTGTGGTCTAAAGTAACCTCCTTGATCTGGTATAAGAGCTCGTTAATATTTCTTCTTGCAAATGGGTTCAAAAGAGGTAAAATGATAACACTTAATTCCTAAAATGCAGAGATTAAGAGTTAATGATTGTGGAGGTATAAGTAGA
>NC_028643.1:52572320-52574820 GCF_001406875.1 Solanum pennellii
GTATCATCCAGCTTGCATGTTTCCTCCTCTGCCATTCTCTCTGCCCTTTTATATAGTATGTGTGTATCCATTTAATCCATAACTTATCCTCCTTGTTAGCTAGATCCCAACAAAGTTTAGCAACTGCAGCTCTATTCCACACTTTCATATTGGTCAGCCCTATACCTCCTTCACTTTTAGGACAACACACTTTCTCCCATGCTATCAGTGCCTTTTTTGTAACATAGTCAACTCCTAACCATAAGTAGCTTCTACATAATCCTTCAATCACTTTAATTATTTTTGCAGGAATAATAAAAAGTTGAGCCCAGTAAGACTGTACTCCAAATAGAACAATCTTTATCAGTTGAGTTCTTCCTGCATAAGACAATTTTTTTGCTGTCCATGATTTGATTCTTGACATGATCTTGTCTATGAGTGGATACCACTGTATTATAGTCAACTTTTTTGTTGAAAGAGGCACTCCCAAGTATTTGAAAGGTAGCTCTTCCATTGTATAACCAAGCTGTTGCATAATTTGTTGCCTTACCTCCATCTGAACTCCACCACAATATATAGAGCTTTTTGTGAGATTTGCCTGCAATCCTGAAGCTTGAGAGAACTCTGAAAAGCACCTTTGAAGTATCTTGAAGGACTCCAGATCTTCTTTTGAAAACAGAAGTAAAATCATCTGCAAAACATAAGTGAGTAATGGCCAGCTTAGAGCATTTAGGATGATATTTGAAAGTTTTCTCTTCTTTAAGCCCTTTGAGGAGCCTACTGTGGTATTCCATTGCTATGGCAAACAAGTAAGGTGACATAGGATCTCCTTGTCTGAGGCCTTTAGCTGCATCAAATCTTTGAGTAGTTTGCCCATTAACAACAATAGTATAATTCACTGTTTTGACACAATGCATCACCCACTGGATAAACATCTCTGGGAATCCCAAGCCTACCATTACTTGTTCTAAGAAAGGCCACTCAACTGAATCATAGGCTTTCTGTAGATCAATCTTAAGCATGCTTCTAGGAGAAATATTCTTCCTAGTATAGGTCTTGACCAACTCATGAGTCAGAATAATGTTATCTGCAATCTTCCTCCCTGGTATAAATCCAGCCTGACTCTCACATATAACATCAGGCATAACATCATGCATTCTTCTTGTTATTACCTTTGAAATGATTTTATAAATCACAGTGCAACAAGCAATTGGCCTATACTTCTTCACAGTTTTAGGACTTTGAACCTTTGGAATTAAAGAAACAAGAGTGCAGTTGAAAGGCTTAAACAACTTTCCTGTTGTGAAGAAGTTTTTGACAGCTTCAATAACATCCTTTTTAACAATCTTCCAAGTATGCTTAAAGAAAAATGCATTATAACCATCTACCCCTGGAGCCTTATCATTCCCAATAGACTGCAATGCTGTATAAATCTCATGTTCTGTTATGTCTGTACATAATTGAAGTCTTTGCTGCTTTGATAAAACAGGCCCTCTCTTCATCACCTGAGCATTTATAGCTGGAAGTTTACCTGCAGAAGATCCCATGAGACTTTTATAAAACATAACAAACTCCTCTTGAATCTCTTGGGGTTCATATAACAACCTTCCATCTAGTGATAATATACTTCTAATATGCTTCTTTTGGTTTCTTTCCTTTATCACTGAACTGAAGTACTTGTTGTTTGCATCTCCCAGTGTGATCCATCTTGCTCTTGCTTTTTGTCTTAAAGCATTTTCTTCTATCATTGACCACTTCTCCAGCTTTGTTAGTAACTCCTTCTCTTTAGTAACTAGCTCATCCTTTGCCTGGCTATATATCTGCTCTTGAAGTTATACAAGTTCACTTCTTGTCTTCTCAATCTTTTGGCCTATGTATTGGAACTCTTTCCTATTCAATTGCCTCAAGACTGGTTGGAGTGCCTTCAACTTATACCATATTCCCTTCATTACTTCACTTCCATGCTTCTGCTTCCAGATTTTATCCACCAGTTCCATAAAGGATATGTTCAATCCAAACATTAAAGAACTTAAAGCTCACTCTGATCTGATGATAACTTTGATGAAGTAACAAATGCATAGGTCTATGATCAGACACACCTGGATTCCCATAATCTATAGCAGTATGGCCCCATTTATCCATCCAAGCATCATTCCCAAAAGCTCTATCAATTCTAATAGCAATTCTGGCATTACCAATCTGTTTATTGGTCCAAGTATAATAATTACCTTTCCATTGTACTTCAGTGATTCCCATATCCTTAACACATTCTTCAAAATCCTTTATCTCATTCAAAGTAACAGGAGCTCCAACTAATCTATCTTGAGGGGATAAAATAACATTAAAGTCTCTTATTATGAGCCATGGATCAGAAACATTGTGAGCCAACATCTTCAAATCATTCCATAAGCTTTTCCTCATTTCTAAGATATTAAATCCATATACCAATGTGAGATTAAATTGATATCCTTTGCTCCTTTCATTTATCTGACAATGAATCATTTGAGCTGAACTGTTTATT
>NC_028643.1:52577320-52602688 GCF_001406875.1 Solanum pennellii
ACCAAATTGGGAATAAATGATACAATTGCACTCGTGTTGCTTTCTTTTTTCCTCCTGAAGCTTCAACGTGTTCTATTTTGCTCAGGGTGTTTCTTCATGAAACCAGTTTCTGGCTTACTAGGCTCAATTCTTTGAACTCCAACACTTAAAACTGCAAGGCATAAAACATCAAATAGGGACATTGTTGCATTATTAGTCAAAGCAAGGAATACTGCAAATGCTCAGCAAGATGTGACATCTTCCTTAGAAAGTCCTACATTATCATGCAACATATAGTTAATGGATATTAGATTAAGCAAGGACATATATTCCAAAAAATAAGGGGCGAAAAGTTGGGTCGTTAAGATTATTTCGTTTTGCCTATATACGAATTTTAGATCCAATATAGTAGTTTATACACTAATTATGACATCATTCATTATTCTTCCAAAATATGCAAGAAACTCCAAATTTTTAAATATTACACTTTGATTTCCCCACTCCTTCCAATAATATTTTGTTTTTTCATCATTATTTTTAGATTTAAAAAAATCCAAAAATAAAATATTTTTCAAGCCCAAAAAAGTTTCCATTTCAGACCCTTTTTTTACCTAACCGAAGAAATCTTCCTCTTCACAACTGAAAATCTCCATTCTTGATCATTGCCTCTAGTGTTATACCATTTTTTTAAATTTTTTTTATGAAAAATATTTTTACACCATTTTTACTAATTGAAAAGCTTGAAATTCCACCAATACTTCATTAGTAGATAGATTCCACAGTTTAGAAGCTCTATTTAATATAATTCTCCATTCCAGAGCTAGCAGAGTACCTATTATATTCAATTTCATTTATTGATATTTATTTTAGAGAATTTCCTAACAGTTCTTGCCCAGTTATAGACCAATATCGTAATCTAGGATCGATCATCGTGGTCTATAATGTCAGTAGTTATAGTAATTATTGTTAGTGTATATTATATGAATGTGTGTGGAAGGAGACTCCTAAATGTTGGATTTGAAAATTATCTAGTAAAGTGACGATGGTCATTTCATTTCGTCGCATTGATTTATACACAACATGATTTGTATCGTAATTGAGATATTGGGAATTATATTGTGAGCCAAGCGAAACTATGATTAGTTATATAATGAATGAAAATGAAAAAAATACATTCCACATTCATAAAAAATGACAATCAAGTGTCCTCGTACATGTTGAATGTCACCGCCGGTCGCACTAGGCCAATATTGAAAATAAATATTGTCGTGAGGTCTTTGGTACTCCTCTCACCCACCCTACAATTGATGATGATGATTCAGTTGAAGATAAAAGTTTGAGTGATCATTCATATGGATGGTCATCCCAATGGAATCGTTGTAGAGTTCAAATAGTGTGTCACACATGAATTGTTAGATGTTTATATTCTTTCAATACCGTTGTCGATATCAAGCTTGTAAGAAACAAAGAAAGAAAATAAGGATGTTGGCGAGAATTTCAAAATCAAGAGGAAGAATAAGTATTTAGTGTGTAATAGATCCGTACACAAGAGAACCACATGTAATAATAATAAAGTTTAGATAAGCTTGTCCCACTTTATTTTTGTAACTTGAGGTAATGTGACTCATCAATTTGGTATAATTAGTAGCATGTTAATTTTGTTGTTTTTTGTCCCTTTCTATAATTAATAGACTAAAACAAATATATATTGTACATACCGTCTATTTGATTTATTACTACTACATAATGCATTGAGAATTCTATTCGATTAATGAATTGATACTACACAAATTAAACGTCTACATGGTGTATGGTCCACTAAGACCATTATTGTAATAAAAAAATAAAATAATTAATTAAAGAATGAATTATTAAAACTTACATGATTAAATGAGTTTAAACAAATCATAAGATCGTATAAAAGTTCCATACATTGGGGACGATAATTAGATCAAGATGAGTGAGGATGAGTAGTTGTTATACGATCAACATCCTCATAATAAAGTGGATCAAACAGAAGTATGTTGTAAGGATCTTATTTGTTCAACCACTATTTATTCTCATACATCTGTGATTATTATATCCAATTTATGCGGACTCTTATATGATCATATGACTTGTTTAAATTCTTTTAATTGTGTAAATTGCAATAAATTATTTTATATTAGTTAATTATCTCTTTTTAAAGTTCTACTAGTTAAAATCTATACATGTGTATCATAATCTAGTTATGTATACTTAGTTTAGTCCTCGACTTCTTATAGTCTAACCTATCCTAAGACCTTCATCCATAATAAGCTTACTAGATTATGATGCATATGTATAGACCGTAACTAGTAGAATTTTAAAAAGAGAATAAATAATTAATAAAAAGTTAACTACTAAAATTTATACAATTAAGTTGAAACAAGTCATATAATTATAAGAGTGTACATATATTGAAAATACCGATCAAATATGTATGAGGATGAGTTGTGGTTGAACGAATGAAATCCTAACCAAACATGCTTGCACTTTATTAAACATTATTTCGAGGATGTTAATTGTA
The DNA here is from genome assembly GCF_001406875.1 of Solanum pennellii. NCBI lineage: Eukaryota > Viridiplantae > Streptophyta > Magnoliopsida > Solanales > Solanaceae > Solanum > Solanum pennellii. The sequence goes on from NC_028643.1 coordinate 52,579,848, forward strand.
TAACCACTATCCATTTTTGTAAATATATGATCGTCGTTCCCAATTTACGGAGACTCTTCTATGATCATATGATTTGTTTAAGCTCATTTAGTTGAGCAAAATTTTATTGATTTATATTCATATTAATTAGTTATTTTATTTTTTGACAATATGCTGGTAAGAGTTATAAAATCATACATTATATTATTGATAAGGTTAATTCAGTTGCTGGTCCTCAATATCATATAATTTATGTTCTTATTTACTTTTTTGTTATATACTTATATTTTTTTTTTTATCATTGCACCAATTAACATATTCCTTATAAATGATGGAATGTCAATATATACGTTCCATCATCTACCAGCCAAATGAGAAACAATTGATCGTATTTATGGTGTACGATTAACAATATAACATTTCGCAACTAAAAACAAACTAAGAGTTATAAATTGGAAATAAATTAAAAATCTAGAAATTTGGTAAGTAAGTTAAAGTGAATTTTCGGTCAAATTCAAATGGACATAACTTCTAGCTTAGGATGAGTTAGGTGTGATTTTAGATATGGTTGGAAAACCCCTGGAATAATCTTTCCAACGCCGCCGAGTTTTCAAACTTTCGAGGTCATACGAGTGAGTTATGACCTTTGAAAGTTGGGCTATTAAATTAAGGAAATGCCCAATCCGAAACTAAAAGGGTAATTTGGTCTTTTCCTTACCCAATTAATTAAATTCATTTTATTAAGTTAATTGGGGTAAAAACCAAGTTAGTTCAGTGTACGCGTTTGAAATAATAGAGTTAGGTCTTCTGGAGAAAGAACACAAGATAAAGAAGAAGAGGAAAAGAAAGAATTTCCAAGAACGATTGGTTTGAAATGCGAATTTCTTCAAGATTTTGATCCTACAAGGTTTGTGAGTCTCTCATAGCAGTGGGTTCATTCACCCAAGTGTCAAACATGTTTAATCCTCACATATACTAGGTGTGGATCTCTTCTCTTCTTGGGGTCCAGACCCTCTCTTGTGTGACACTCCTTCTCATTGGCATAGCCACTTGGAGACAAGCATACACTCCAAGGTTTACTCGTTAAGACTTTCTTAGAACTTTCCTCTCATGAAAGGATGTCCTTGACAATCTATCCATGCTCAAGTGATTCTATCACTTTCATTCATTCAAAATCTTGAATTGAAAGCCAACAACAACCTAAGATCGCAATCTTTACTTCATTTAATCCTCCTTCATATGTATAATACAAGACTTTAAAGTAATAGGCTTCTTCTTATGTAATTCTCATCACATTCTTCATTACAAGGTGGATCTAGCCATAATTCATCTTTAAGGATCAATTCAAACATAATAACTCAATATCAATCATAATCAATAAGGTTTAGTTCAAATCATATTTACATGACCCTAACTTTGATGAATTTCTACTAAACACAATTGAATTAAGAGGATCAGTTTATAACCTTCAACCTTGCCTCTAACGGCCTAAACCCACAATGATCACCTTCATCAATCTAAATTGGGATTCATAAAGGAATTCACATGAAACATAATATAATCATCATATAAATATAATTTAATGTTTTCCACTACTATGGAATCACAATCAAGCTTTGTCCACAATTTAATCACAGCCCTAGATAGATTGGGATATTTTGGATTCACAATTGAGGGAAACTGTGGGGGATCCATGGATTGAAGAATCCATGGATGAAAGAGATTCACATACCTTCAATCACACCCTTAAACTAAGCTTTAAACCTTGGTGAATTCGGCCTATTTACTTCTTCTTCTTCTTCTTCTTCTTCTTCTTCTTCTTCTTCTAGAGACAAAATATTTGGAGAGCGTTTTGCGGTCTTTAGATGAGTTAGTTATATTGGTTAGTTTAGGGTTTATTTAGTAATATATAGGTTGATAAATAACCTATTAACATACTGACATTAACCCCTAAACAATAACTAATCGCCACCCCTAACTCCTAACCTAAACAAAAACAGGAAAAATGGGCAGACCTATGAAGAGGGGACCTATGGACCGTAGGTCCACTTAGTGGCAGTAGGTGGACTCCATCATCTGTAACCGAGCCTCTAAAACTGAAGGATCCTAAATAAAACTGAGTATGGACGTATGGAGTACACCTATGTGGCGTCATCCCACTTACTGACCGTAAGTGGCCTCTGTAAGTCACCCCAAAAATCTGCAGACCATCCTGTCAAGGCAGCCTAAGGAACTTTTTTGGGGTCCTCATCTAGGACCCCTCGAGTGCTCTTACGAGAGTAATAACCATACGTTTCACCTCTGACTATTGTTTTCTAAGTTTAGGAACCATTTATACTAAATTTCACCTTTATACCACACTCCAATACTCCACTATAAGACCCTACAACACACTAGTTCGACTAGACTAGTTTTGAGACTTCATGGTTGTTTCTTGATGTTTTGGCAATAACACTTCTACACTAAGTTAAATTAATTATATAAGGTCTAGAAACATCATTTTAACCCTTTACTAAGTTATATTCCTCATGTAGGGATCTAGATTAGGTCATACGATTCTCGGGGTGTTTCAACAGATATGAGCGAGAGTTCAGAAAACTCCGAGCCCCCATAAACCATGCGTCCACCCATGGTTAGAAAAGGTAATGATTTTTAGATGATTCCTTTAGTGTTTTTAGCATATACTAGTGTATCCACTTAGTAGTTCAGGTTTTATACTCATGGAAAGGTATAGGACGGCCCTGGCAGCGTGAGGCAAAATGTTGTATCTTTACTATAGCTCTTAATTAAGTGATGGTTGTCGGTTAGAGAAACTCCACATAAGTAATTTTATTTTTATATCAATATTTTATTGCATTTTACATACATCTCAGAGTTAGATTGTATCTTTTCATACATGTTGGCATCATGTCTTAACAATTTTTCTATAAATTGCATTTGTTTTAAACTGCTCTATATTGAAATGAGTTTAGTTATGTTGAGTTCTGTTGAGCTAGGTAAGTTATTCATATTCCTTTAAAGCATATGTTGTGTTTATAATTCTAACTCGTATACTCATACATTCAATGTGCTTACACTAGCTGGTCTGCATTGTCTTATGATGCAGATGCAAGTTACTATGACCAACATCCAGCGCATCGTTAATCCAATGAGCAATTATGATTTTGTTGGTGAGACTTTTTGCATTCCGGATGATTCCTTTTATTTCTTTCGGTTTTATTTCAAGTAATTGATATGTTGTGGGGTTTCTCCAAACATTCATCTCAATTGTTATAGAGGGTCCATAAATAGTCATACATTTAGTTATTAGTCTTTTATCCTTGTATTTCAGATGTTTTTTTATGAGAGTTGAGTATCCATTTTTGTTAGTTTGACATGCTTTATTTAAAGATATTCTAAGATTTTTCATAAGTTCTTTATTTGATGTTATTTTTTGAAGTTTAAGTCTTCCGTTAAGTAAGTCAGGTCAGGGGCTCGCTTGGGGCCAACGATGGTTCTCGGGTGTCACTCCCCCAAGGGTGTAGGCTTGGTCAAAACATAGAGTTCAAGAGTCTAGGGAGTCTATGAATCCATTTTCGTAGCGTCCTAGTTATTGGTGTAAAGCGCGCCACATATATAATTAGGAGGTTGAAACGCTTAGGAAATTCTCTCACTTCATCACACTCATTTCGTACGTATAGTTAGATATCTAAAAAATTTCCTTCTAAGTCATGCTTGTGTGTGTTTCAGATAACCATGTATCCATGAAGAGCACTTATAGGTCACCCTGCTAGTCGTAACGTTGAGAAACAAGAGTTACCAAATGCACCTAAAGTGCAATCTCAAGGGGAAGTTACCAATGTTGAATTCTATGAGGCTATCCGGATGTTGAGACAAGTTGTGACCAAAAAGGCTAGGCAATAGAGAGGGGACCAACATGAAGTAGTTTAAACTTCAAGGATCCACGAGTTCTTAAGGATGAATGCTCCATGTTTCATAGACTCGAGTATTATAAAGGATCCATAGAATTTCATTAAGGAACTAAAGAAGATATTTGAGGTTATGCATGTTGCTAATATAGATAGGATTGAACTAGCTTCATATCACTTGAACAGTGTTTCTAGGACTTGGTTCGATTAGTGAAAGAGGGTAGAGATGAGGATGCACCACCTGCGAGTTAGGTTTTTTCGAGGAGGCCTTCTTGGGGCATTTTTTCCCCTGAGAATTGTAAGAGCCTAAGGTACTACAATTTCTTACCCTTAAGTAGCATTCGCTGAGTGTTCATGAGTATGGGTTGAAGTTCACTCAACTATCCCGTTATGCTACGGAGATGGTTGCAAATATGAGGAGTGGAAGGAATATGTTTGTTGTTGGGTTGTCCTGTCTGTCATATAAAGAGGTAAGGGATTCAATGTTGATAGGTGACATGGATATCTCAAGGTTGATGGTCTATTGATGAGTCCTCAATTTGGACTCATACAGGGCCATAATTAGATGTAAATAGTATCCTCTATTGTTTATTTCATCTCGATATGTGATAAACGCTCCTAGGTTTCAGGTATCTGAAGATTTAGTAGGAGCATGGGTACTTAGGTTCAAAATGGAGAAAAAGAGCTTAAGATAAAAATGTGTGCACCGCCAAGCACACTTGGAGATCCATCGTATGGCAAAATTTTTCTTTCTGTTACTGATATACCGTGGTTTCACGGTATTTTTAATGCTTTTTCCTTAAGTTTAGTGTGTGTCCAAAATCCTTTTTGTATTGATTTTTATGTAAGTTTCTCTTTATTTGCTAGAAATCTGTCCAAAGATGAACGCGGAAGTTTTTGAGCAAGAAATGCAAAAAAGTTACCACCTACGGAGCTTGTGACGGTCCGTAGGTGGAATCGTAGAGAAGCTGCTGAAGGAAGATGGGGAAGTCTGACCAAGTGTGGGATTACGGAAGTCCATGACGGGCCGTCATAGCCACGGCGGTCCGTCCTGCTGGTTCGTTGCAATGATCAGAGAGTAGTCCAAGTACCAAATTACCATGAAGTTTAAGTATTATGGAACGGAGACCCTCGACGGACCGTCGTGCTTGGAACAGTCTGTCATACCTGCCGTTGAGGGTAATGAAGAAAGCATCATAAGAATTTGTGAAGTATGGGACGACAGAGGCCATGACGACCCGTCGTGACCACGATGGTCCGTCACGAGGTCCGTCGACCCAGCCGCGTTTTGACAGATTTTCAGTAATTAGAATCCTTATTTTATTAGGTTTTGTTTTTATTATAAATAGTTCGAAAAACCTCATTTTTGGGGTTAGAATCTTTGTTGGTTAGACTCTTTGTTAGTAGACTCTTTGTTATTAGACTTTTTAATTTTTACACTTTTTCTGGAATTGATTGTTGGTGATTTTGTTGATTAATCAAGTGAATTTCTGGATTTTATTCTTTCTCATTAAATTAAGTGCATGAATTCTTATATTAAATATATGAATATTGTGATTATGACTATGGGTAACTAAAATCCATAATTAGGGTTGTGGGAACCATGGGTGACCCACCTTTTATTGTCTTTTGTTTTCTAAGGAAATATTGACTAAATAATAGTAATAATATTAAAGTTAAGTCTGAACTATTTTCCTCGTGGAACAATCCCACCCTCATTAGTTGGGTTCTTTACTTGATATGACCGCTTTACTTCTTATTTGAGAAGTAAGTTTGAGCGTATCAAATTTTGGCGCCGCTGCCGGGCAAAGTAACTTTTAGATTAACTTAAGCTTATTACTAAAGTTTAGTCGATATTTTCTCTGTTTTATATTTTTTATGTTTTTTATTCTTGCAGAACTATCTTCCTTGTATGCCAAATACACGGAGAGGAAGAGAACCCTTGTTTCCCTACGATCACGAATTAGAGTGTACACTACGCAATATGAATCGAAACTTGGGTATTAACATGATGATCCAAACAAGAATATCCCATCCTTAGTTGATGTTCATGGTCAGTTATTACCCGATGCTCCGGGTGAAAATCAACAAAGGGGACAAAATCCCGCTCCACGTCCTCAATAACACTACAAAGGCTATGTTAATATTGCAGACTCTGATGGGCCACTTGTCTTGCCCCCTCTACCACAAGGCCACACCTTTGTGGTAACTAGTAGTCTGATGCAAATTCTCACTGCTAAAGGTTTGTTTTCAGGGCTACCTTCTGAGGACCCACATGCCCACATAGCTAAGGTAAGGGCAGTGTGTAAAAGTTGTGTAGGGAGGCCTGATTTGGATTTGGATGTAATAGGGCTAAGAGTATTTTCTCTCTCACTGACAGGGAAGAGACTGCTATTTGGTTCACTGAGCTCCCTTATAACTCAATTTTCACTTGGAACCAACTAAGGGATGTTTTCTTAGCACGTTATTACCCGATCTAAAAGAAACTAAATCACAAAGACAGAGTGAACAACTTTGTGGCACCACCAGGTTAGTCAGTTAGTAGTTCTTAGGATAGATTCACTTCATTTTTGAGAAGTGTCCCCAATCACCGCATAGATGATAAGTCACTGAAGGAATACTTCTATCAGGGACAGGATGATAATAATAAAGCGGTATTGGATACTATAGCGGGTGGTTCTTATGGGGAGTGTCCTTATGCCGAGATTGCCAAAAAGTTAGAGAAAATCTCCCGGAATAATAAAGCTTGGAGTACTAGGAAGTCAGATACTGGGAGAAATACCTTCGCAGTGCAATCCACTCACAACCCAGCCACAGATGAGATTCGTGAAGAGATGGCTCAGATGAGAACTGAGTTTGGGTTGGTATTAAAACATGTCACTGGGGTGCCGAAAAGATAAATGCAGTTAACTACTTGTCTAAAACCACCACCACCAAATGATGAATGCTATTATGTGGAGAATTCCTATGCGGTAAATGAGCAGACGGGGGTTTCCGACCGAGTGCCCAAGGCTCAAATCAGGATAATTGGCGCCAAGGTCAAGGAAACCAAGGTAGGATCTATGGTAACTATAACCGTGAGAGTCATTATGTCCGAGAAGGAAACTACAACCGCGACAAAAACATCAACTAGGGTAACTATGGTAACAAAAATGATAGGAATGGGCCCTATGTCCCTCCTCAAAATAGTAAAGTTACTCCTAGGGATGGTGGAGATAGTATGGCGCGAGTTAAGGATATGTTGCACAAAATGATGAGGACTTTCAATGCTAGTGATGAGCACATTAAAGAGTTAAGGAGTGATTTAGCGGGTATTGGGCAGAAATTCGATACACATGCAATATCGATTAAGCAATTTGAGTTGCAAATGGCCCAATTATTTGCGACTGTGAACACACGGCAACCAGGCACTCTTCCTAGAAACACTGTCCAAAATCTGAAAAATGATGTACACTGTATGACAATCACTACTCGGGTGGTAAGCAAACCATTGACCCACCTATGCCGTCTAATGAGGAAAAGGTGATAAAAGATAATGATAAAGTGGTAGAGGTTAGTGGTGAAGTAGAACATAACATTGGAAAAGATGCTGAAGTGAATACAAAGGTAACTCCCATGCCTAGACCACCCCCTTTCCTCAAAGATTAGTGAAAAAGACCGAGGATGGTAAATATTGGCGTTTTATAACAATGTTGAAGCAACTTTCCATCAATGTCCCTTTGGTAAAAACTCTAGAACAAATGCCCGGTTATGCCAAATTTATGAAAGATCTGGTTACAAAGAAAATATCGGTAACTTTTGAGGATGATGATAGAATGCAGCATTGTAGTGCAATCGCTACAAGATCTCTAGTACAAAAGAAAGAAGATCCGGGTGCGTTCACTATTCCTTGTACAGTCGGGTCATTACATTTTGCGAAAGCATTATGTGATCTAGGGGCAAGCATAAATCTCATGCCCTTCTTGATTGACAAAAAGTTTGGTTTGGGTGATCCAAAGCCCACCGCGATGCGGCCACTGATGGCCGATCGAAAAGTAAAAAGGCCTATAGGGATACTCCACGATGTGCTAGTAAAAGTGGAGTCGTTCATATTTCCGGCAGATTTTGTTATTCTTGATTGTGAAGTCGATTTTGAAGTGCCTATTATTCTTGGGAGGCCATTCTTGCTACGGGTAGAGACTTAGTTGATATGGAAAAGGGGCAGATGAAATTTTGGTTGAACAATGAAGAAGCGACCTTCAACATTTGTCGGTCCATGAGCTAGAGTGGTGAGATCCAATCAGTATCTGCTATATCGTACAAAGAAAAGATGAAGAAATACCATGACCTAAAAATTGAAAAACGAGAGTTTATGGTTGGGGATTTGTTACTTTTATACAATTCTAGGTCGCGCTTGTTTCCGGGAAAGCTCAAATCCAAATGGATTGGCCCTTACTTGGTTACCCAACTATTCCCTCATGGAGCAGTTGAGTTGGAAAACAAGGAGGGTGTGCGGTTTAAGGTGAATGGACAACGAATAAAAATCTATTTCGGGCATGATGAATCAGAGAATGAAGTGATCGAGGCATACCATCTTGATGAAGTCTGAGTAATCAATTGTCTTTAGTCGTGCCGAGACGTTAAATCAGGCACTGGCTGGGAGGCAACCCAACACTTATAGTTTTGGTTCTAGTAATGGTAGCATTTTCTACTAATGGGTTTTAAATTTGCAGGCACATCACCAGGAAATTCTGCAAAATACCACTTTGCAACAGTCACTGACGGATACATCGACGAACCGTCACGCATGCGACGGACCATTGCATGAATCCGTCGTGCCAGGTATGTCTTTAATTAACTTTTAAATTTAGGGCACACACGAAGGAACCCATGACGGACCATCGCAACTGCGACGGACCATCGTCGGGGACTCGTTGCGTCATTAACCAGCATACCCGACCCGACCTGGCTGGGGTATTTTAAAAAATTGTCAACATTTAAAAATCCCCACCCCTTCATTTCACCCATTTCCTTCCCTCTTTCTCCCATTTCCCTCCCTTTCAAACTTCCAACTTCCTACTTCTCTTCTCTTCCAACTGATCACTTCCCCAAATCCCCGATTCCGAATATCTCCTTTCTACTGGTTGGAGTTTGCTGCTGTGGTTCTGCTCTTGATAACCAAGTGCCTCATTTGCTTGTTTTTTTTCCTCTTCTCACGAATGTGTCTCTGATCTCTACCCATTTACATTGCATTTTTGTTTTTTTAATTAGTATTAGCTATTTCTTTTTGGTGGGTATTCATTGTTTGATCCAATTTTGTCTGACCTAGGTTGAGAATCCTCGAATTGCCTTGTTAAAACTCGAGAAATAGGTGCTTTAGCATTGCTAGTTTGCTAGGTATTTGGGTTAGAAACATGTAGGTGAACACTAAGTATTCCATTTGAGTCACGGGGGATGATTGTGACATTCTCAGTTCTGTCACTGAATGACAGAACAAGACCCCGATGACGGACCGTCGTACCCACGGTGTACCGTCATAGGGTCTTTTCCAACACCCCACTATTAGTTTTCTCTAAGTGTCCACCAACGGACACATGCGATGGACCACCGTTCCCACGACGGTCCATCCTGCACAACCGTCATGGTTGTCAGAGACCCTTAGCCTAAGGGTCTCCAACTTTTTCTAAGTGTCCTCTGATGGACACATGCGACGGGCCGTCATACCCACGACGGTTTGTCCTGCACAACCGTCATGGTTGTCAGAGACCCTTGTCTTAAGGGTCTCCAACTTTATCTAAGTGTCAACCAACGGACACATATGGTGGACCATTGTTCCCATGACGCTCCATCCTGCACAACCGTAATGCTTGTATGAGACCCTTGTCCTAAGGGTCTCCAACTTTTTCTAAGTGTTCTCTGACGGACACATGCGACGGACCGTCATACCCACGATGTTTCATTCTACACAACCGTCATGGTTGTAAGAGACCCTTGTCCTAAGGGTCTCCAACTTTTTCCAAGTGTCCTCTGACGGACATCTACGATGGACCGTCATACCCTCGACGGTCAGTCCTGCACAACTGTCATGACGGTCAGAGACCCCTCTCCTAAGGGTCTCCATACTTTTTCTAAGTGCCCCACGACGGACATCGACGACGAACCGTCATTGTCACGACGGTCCGTCCTGCTTATCCGTCATAATTGTCAGAGACTTTCCATCAGGGGTCTCCACATAAACATAGTTGAAGTAAGACATGACGGACCCCATGACAATCCGTCACACTCACGACGAGCCGTCACCTGGCCCGTCGTGTTTCACTGTTACTACAGAGAAGTCATTACAACTTTGCTCTTATATTTATTTTGTGTCGTTTTTGCTTGTCATGTTTGCTCCTTCTAGTACTAATATAATTTTTTACAAGTACTATCTCTAATGGCACTAAAACAAGATCGAGTTTACGCACGTGGGCGTTCAAAGTCTGTCGTCCCGTCTGCTCGACTGGTTATAGGCTCTGATGATGAGCATGATCCCGAGTACGTGTCCCCAGGCACTGCCACTCCATCATGAACTGCACGTGCAACCAGAGTTATGCCCAAAAAGGTGGCGTTCGGCATAGTCACTGCCTCCTAGTTTGATGAGAAGCGCACACTGACCGACACACCTTCTGGGTCAGCTACACATGAAGAAGGAGCGTCTGGTTCCTTAGGAGTTTTGTGGTAGGAGGAATCCGCCGGGTCTGCAGAATTCCCTGCACCCGCCACAGCTGCACAGTCTGCCTCGTCTGATGAGACTGACAGTCTTGATTCCACTCCAGGCTCACCGACTGGTGCTCTCACCCTGGTTACCGACCAACCCAACCGGTGGTGTGTCGACGGGCAATACCAAGTATATTCAGATGCCAATTTCTAAATGATAAAGGCGTCATGACATAGACCCTTACACTGGAGAGGCGGGTCCTTACGGGAAGTCTTCCTACCATGCCAGAGATCCACAATCTCTTCACCGGACACCGGCTAGAGTGAATGACTCATTCTTTAGGCCGCTATAGTGAGGAGTTGGTCCGAGAATTTTACGCCTCTTACGTGGCTACTCTTCGATCACAGATAAATAGGCGGGCTGCCCCTGCCAAAGAGGCCCCACTTGAGCACTTCCGAGTACGCGGCATACAAGTCGACATCTCCCTTCCCACCATCCACCGGTATCTGTATGGCGAGGATGTTGATGCCAACAGGACCCCTCTCACCGCCGAGTTCGACTACCAGTGGCAAATTGTAAAAGATGGCCAATTCTTGCGTGAGCCATCGCTGAGAGAGACCACCAAGAGGTGGATGGACCTGCACTTGTCTATTGTCGGAGAGGGTGCCAACTGGGTAACAGAGTCTAAGGGAGCCATCAAGAAGGATAACTTTACCTTCACGGCTAAGTTCTTATGGTTGATTGTCCGCCACTGCCTTTCCCCCACAACTGCTGATAATATAGTCACATGGGATCGCGCAGTTCTGATGGCGGCGATGATAGCTGGGTTTGAGGTGGACTTCGCTTAGCTTCTATATGCAGTCATGCACGAGAGGGCTTTCAAGGTCACAACTACATACCATTTTCCGTGCATGATATTTTCCTTATGCAGGTCCGCAGGAGTGCCCATCTGGCACATTGATCAACTCAAGACTCCACTAGGCACTATTGATATCGCCTTCATCAGGGATGAGGTCAATGAGTTGGCTCCATGCAGAGGGCCCCGTCCATAGTTACCTCAACTTGGTGAAAATCTGGCTGATACGGTAGCACATGCTTGAACGGCTACACAGGCTGCTTCCGAAACCACTGACACTACCCCGATCGAGTCTATCCCGGGTAGTAGCACAGCCCCTAGCTCCTCTCGCTCAGCCCCTTTCCCCGCTCTGGTTCCGCTTGCTAGGGTCCAGAAACTAGAGGCTCAGATGGCCACACTTTTGCATCATATCTAGCCTTGGATGCAGAGGTCTATTGCTGAGGCGGAGGAGCGCTTGGAGTGTAAAATGGTCCAGCACACAGAGCAGAAGATCGTTGAGGTGCATCAGTGCTTGGACGCTTTTGAGTTGTAGGTCCTAGCCCGACCAGCCCCTCAGGTGGACTTGTCGATCCTTCAGGCTGCGGTTGAGAGTCTGCAAGTGGATATTGATATGATTCTAGAGGCTATGATGCTTGAGTCTGAGGCCCCTTCTACAGAGCCTGCTGAGGACACAATGATGGCTGCCTTATTCGCCACTTCTGAGATTCCACCACCTCCCCCTCGAGAGCATGCCAAGAGGCACAAGGGTCGAGAGAAGGGTGAGTAGAGAACGGAAGAAGGAGCGCCGTGAGATGGAGGGTGCGAGGAGAGCCTCACTTGTTGATGAGGAGGCACGTCAGATCAGGTCTGTAGAGTCAGCTTTTGGGGCATCTAGCTCCAGAGATGTGGAGACCGCATGAGGCACTACTGATAGTGCTGTTGCATATGAGGACACTATTGAGGGTGTCCAGACTACATAGGTAGTGGGTTCCGAGGAATCGGACCCACCAGCTTGCTGATCGTCGGCGCTTTACGCCCCAGGTTTGCTTCACCTACCACTCTCGTACTTCAGTTTTTTAATGCATTGAGGATAATTTCATATCTTTTTGTTGGGGGTGGGGTAAATGGAAAGTGAGTGCTAGGGTGAAGTCTGAGTAGCCCAATTCACGATCCTCTTTTGGGGTTTTCTTGCCTGCATTCTTTTTCCCCAAGAGACTGATTATTTTTGTTGTTGAACCAACATGTCTATATCTTGTGTACATAGTATAACTCTGAATCATGATGGCTAAAACAAAAATGATATTATGATGTAATGAAAATTATGCATGGCTAGGCACAATAATTGATAAATGTGTGGTTCTAAGCATGACATAGAGAAACACCACTGCATGACCTTAAGTCTAAGACTCGAACTAGGTGTCTGATAATCTGGTAGAGTAATGAGATGTCAAGTGAGTGTGAGGAAAATATGAATAGTCCACTATTTGTACTGAGCTAGAACTTACCTGGTTAGTCCTGCTAAAGTAAGCTGTAATAGTCAATTAGGAAAGAATCATAGGCCGTTGTTCAATAAAGTCAATTTTTAGCCTAAAAAAAACCCGAATGAAATTAATCCCTCTTTGATCCAAATGATTTCAGCTTAAAATGTACCTTTCTTTTTCACCCCAACTGATCTTTTCTGGGAATAATGTGTTGGCCCTGGTCCCTCCTTGGACATGTGCACCTCAGCTTATGCCTAAAGCATAAGTTGAGGGTGGCTAATGCAGTAAACAACCTTTACGTGGCCCTGACCCAATTTTGTGTATTGTGTACTTTGACTCATGGCAAAGCCATGAGTTGAGGGTGGCTATTATGAGGAATGATCTGGAAAGTGGGGTTGAAAGAACAAAGAGAGAGAAAGAACAAAAGTAAAGTGACTCAAGCACCAGTTGAAAGAAAAGTGAAATAAAAAAAAATATAATAAATACAAGCAAGAAAATAAAAAGAGTCACTTACACAAATAAAGAAAGAAGGGAAAATAGCAAGGTGAAAGAATATGAGAAATTGGGCGAAATAAAACAATAAAAAGTGGTATGTTTAGACGATATGTCAAGGAGGGAAAAAAGTCACTAAAGTATACCTAAATATACCCTACCTGACCCTGAGCCTATGTTACAAGCTAAGAAAGTCCTATCGTGATCCTAAGAGTTGTATGGCGAACTTAAAACAGTGCAAATAAGGGCAAGCTTATGGCAATATGTATGAATGAGTTGTGAATTTGTTCTGAGAGTGAGTGTTGAAAAGTAATCCTTATACTCAAACTGAAATTATTGTGTGAAAAATGAGGATGTTGTTTTGAAGTGAGGACACTAGTTGCAATACAAGAAATATTAGCACCTCGATGAGAAATTGAAGAGGATAGGTGTCAGTGTGTGGTGAGTCTGTGTCATGGTCTGATTCCACATATTTCAAGCATAATAGTGTAACATTCATAAACATGATGAGATTGATCGGGACAAATAGACAAATGATTGCGAAAGCTAAAATATGGATACTATTGTACAAAGATTTTGTAGTGAGTCATAGTGCGTTGCTTGAGGACAAACAACGAATTTAAGTTGAGAGTGTTGATATACCGTGGTTTCACGGTATTTTAATGCTTTTTCCTTAAGTTTAGTGTGTGTCCAAAAGCCTTTTTGTATTGATTTTTATGTAAGTTTCTCCTTATTTGCAGAAAATCTGTCCAAAGATGAACGCGGAAGTTTTTGAGCAAGAAATGCAGAAAAGTTACTAGTTACCGAGCTTGTGACGGTCCGTCGAGCTTGTGACGGTCTGTAGGTGGCATAGTAGAGAAGCTGCTGAAGGAAGTTGGGGAAGGCTGACCAAGTGTGGGATTACGGAAGTCCATGACGGACCGTCATAGCACGATGGTCCGTCCTGCTGGTTCGTTGCAGTGATCAGAGAGTAGTCCAAGTACCCAATTTCCAAGAAGTTTAAGTATTATGGAACGGAGACCCTCGATTGACTGTCGTTCTTTGAACGGTACGTCATACCTGCCGTTGAGGGTAATGAAGAAAGCAGCATAAGAATTTGTGAAGTATGGGACGACCGAGGCCATGACGGCCCGTCGTGACTACGACGGTCCGTCACGAGGTCCGTTGACCCAGCCGCATTTTGACAGATTTTCAGTAATTAGAATCCTTATATTATTAGGTTTTGTTTTTATTATAAATAGTTTGAAAAACCTCGTTTTTGGGGTTAGACTCTTTGTTGGTTAGACTCTTTGTTAGTAGACTCTTTGATATTAGACTTTTTGATTGTTACACTTTTTCTGGAATAGATTGTTGGTGATTTTGTTGATTAATCAAGTGAATTTCTGGATTTTATTCTTTCTCATTAAAGTAAGTGCATGAATTCTTATATTCAATATATGAATATTGTGATTATGACTATTGGTAACTAAACTCCATAACTAGGGCTGTGGGGACCATGGGTGAATAATGAGGTAAAATCTAATTAAAATAACATTTCCAGATTAGTGTCTTGTATGTATTGATAATACTTTAGTTTAGAAGTCATTTTAACTGATGACCAATGTTAGAACTCGCCTTAATGCTACTTGCCGGACCAAGGAGGTAGATAGTAGGAAAAGAATTATCAACATAGATTTAGTGTATACTATCTAATAGGCTAGTGTTGATTGGTACGAGGTAATAACTTAGTCAAATATTGAATACAATGCTTAATATGAGGTAAACGTAAGGGTTAGTATAGCAACACACGTAGCCGGACCAAGGTGCGGAGTGAAATTTTCTAGATGTCAGACCAAGGATTTAGAAATAAAAATCCCCCTTTTATTGTCTTTAATTTAGTTAGCTATTTTCATTAATTTAGAAATAAAAATCCCCCTTTTATGGTCTTTTATTGTCTTTTGTTTTCTAAGGAAATAATTGACTAAATAATAGTAATAATACATTAAAGTTAAGTCTGAACTATTTTCCTTGTGGGAACGATCCCAACCTCATTAGTTGGGTTCTTTACTTGATACGACCGCTTTACTTCTTATTTGAGAAGTAAGTTTGAGCGTATCAGTTACAATAAGTGAGACCTGAAGGAAGTGTATCAGAAGGCGATGAAAGGGAAAAGTTGGTGCTTCGCTGATCAGTTCCGCAAAGCAGAAGATTTCCACCCATCAATATAGATTACAAGGACAAGGAGGGAAACATGCAAGACGTGATGAACTGAACGAAGAGAGATTCGCTATCACTCGGTGAATCACAACTAACTGCGACGAAAGGAATCGCACAATTCAGAAGTCGATAAAGATTGAACTCTTTTATTATTTACATATATAAATTTAAAGAGAGTAACATTACACTTAAAAACATTGTTCTGAAGTGTTCTCTCGTGTTTGGAGCGAGTTGTTGTGCAAGCTTGAAGAAATATGCTCTTCTTCCAATTTTGGAAGTTGGTATTCTTCATTTACCTTCCTCTGCTACTTTTAAGGTTTAATATTTTGTACACCTTATTCCACTTATCATTTTAAGTCTTTTTATTATTACATGATATGAGGCTAAAAAACCACACTCTTGGGGTGTGATTTATCAAATATGGGTTGATTAATTTGTTAGGTCTTACTTGCTTGTAACTTAGATTGTATTTTAATAGTGATTTCACTTAGTGGTTGTGGTTTAATATAATTGGTTTGTAGTTGCAAATACAAAGCCACCCATGTGTTTAAGCTTGTGAGAGGGAGACGTCGTGAAACTAAGACCAATAGACTAATCTCCTAAGGAGCGGGTCAATATGAGGTTCAGCCCTAGAGGGTGAGCCGTAGTCCTATATCCTTGCACTCTCGTTGAAAGAGCGAGTGTGGATAAGGCATAGGCTGGATAGTTTAGACGAATGGGTGTCCCAGAGGAACCCATTTGATATGGGTAGTTTTCCAAAAAAGAAGTTACTTTTACCTAAATCACAACCTAGTCACAATTGTTTTGGTTAATTATCTATCGAAAGCATGTACCCACCAATTTTATCTTCACATATGACGATCACGCCCCAAAAACTTTCCCCCATATTTGATTTCCCTTTAATTTTGCTATTTTACTACGTGAGAAAAAAACCTTTTGATATTTGATGGTCTAGTGTCAAAAATTAATGTTTTTTTTTTGTAATACTTGAAAATGTCTTAAACAATAATTATTTAGAACGAAATTCTAAATCGCTACTACTTTCACTACTACTCCCTTAAGGCACGACCCCGACCCTTGGTTGGGTTATTAAACTAACTTTGATTCGTAGACACTCAGGCTGTAGGCTAGTGTCATTAATCACGAGTTATAAATCATACAAACAATCAAAATGGCGCCGCTACCAGGAAGTGGTGACACGTGAAAATGTAGTTATTTATAATTTATAGTTCTTTGTAATGTAGGTTTACTTACCTTAAGTTTTGCTTTGCTTATTTGATTTCTACAACTGGGAAACAACAATGGTTGACCATTCTGGATATCACAAAGATCACCCTCTATGAAGTTATTAAACTTCAAGGATAATCTTCTTACATTTAAACAAGAGGGGGAAGAGATAATTATAGAATTGTGACTGAGGTTCAAAGAAATCATGGAAACATGCACATCACATGGAATGCCAGATAGTACACTGTTGGATTGCATCTACAAAGGTCTAGAGCCCAAGAATAGAAGAACAGTTGAACACCATTTCGAAGGCCGAATCATGAGTCAACCCTATCAAGTTTTTGCAACACTACTTGACATCATGGTTGTAACAATCGAAAAAGCTCAAAAGAAATACGATTGGGATAAACTAGTGACAGAGGTAGAAGTGTTGTCCAAACAAATAGAGGGGTTGGAAGAACAAGAAATATAAAGGACCAAAATTTTGCCCTTCGAGAATGCACCGAAGGAAAGGGTCAAGGGGTTGGATCGAGTAATGATCCCCTTTAATCCATTTAAAAGAAACTCGAATAGCAAGATAATAAGTTGAATGACATGAAAGACAAAATTGAGATTCTTAATGAGACAACCACCACAAACTCCATGACAATTCAGCTACAAGATGCACAAATAAACCACTTAATGATAGGTCAATACCTACCATTAGCCGAGGATTAACCCAACTACACCATGGGTAACTCCGAGGATGAAAGGTAAACATTGATTTGTGTCGTGCAATGACGTTAACTAAGGCACTATTTGGGAGAAAACTCAAAACCCTTTAATTAATTTCTATTGTATTGATAAAATAAAGTGTGTTACTTGTTCAAGCTAATAAAATAAAGAAAATGGAAAGTTGCAAGGTGACAAGAACATGTCATTTCGGCGGAGTTCCACAAGATTGTCGTTGTTAATCACTCCAGTTGTTTGATTTGATTCCTCTCAAAGATTGAGTCTGTAATATTAGACGTAAAAGAGAGTTATTAGCATATTGCCAATCTATTAGGCGAACACGATATAGACCGCCGACATGATACGATGAAGACTAGGAATCCTATTATAGTTGGCGCTAACATATATACTCGGCGCTTCGCTGAGTCATTAAGTGAGATGAGTTAATATGATGACTGAGCAAAAGATTGACGGTCACAAACACCATGCTTAGAAGTCCTATTTAAAACCTTTCCCTTCACTTTTTTCCTTTTAAAAACTCACTTTAGAAGTCATAAATCTTTTATTTTCAAAGTATTTTAAGTGTCGGATTGTGCCCAGATTTGAATTGCATCGCTTCCTAGCACGTCATTACAATCTAATTCAGCACCAAAGGTTAGTTATTGAACCCTCAGTTGTTTTATAGAAATTTATACTAATTTAGATAATGATTGATAGTGCAAAATATTTTATAAGTCACTGAGTTGATGGGATAACTTCTATTGTCGATCATTACTCAATACTACAAGAAATTTGATTATCAGGGACAAATTATTTTGTCTTTTGTAAATCATATTTATTCACTAAAAATCTTATCAGACGAAAATTAATTCATCACTCAGTCATCACTATATGTGTGTCTCTAAAAGTATACAAAGACGATTTAGTGCTTCTTCACTAAAAGTATTATTTTAACTACAAAAAAAAATCGTCCCTAAATGCTTAAACATTTGTGACAAATTTATTTGTCGTAAAATGTTTTTTTTTCTAGTTAATAGTATCCTTTGTCACTGAAAATATTATTGCTGCAGACAAAATTATATTATCGTTAATTAGTTTACTTCAATCCACGACGAAATCAATTGTCTATAAAGTTATAAATGTTTAGTAGTTGAAGAAAATCTAGTTTCATCACTAATGACTATGTTTTATATACAAAAAATAATTTTGTTCTTTACTAGGGATAAATTGATCAATGGTTATTTTCCTATGATATACATGTATCTCACATCTCTATTCTTTTAACTTGGCTAGGAGCTCACACATTATCCTTTCTTGGGGAATCGAACTCACAACCTTAACGTTGGAAGTGAAGAGTACGAACCATCTGACCAACTCCTTCTTGTATCTCATTATAATTTTATTTTTTACTTTATTTACTTCTTTTAAATTTAAATTTATTGAACTTATATTTTATATGATTATTTATACTCATATATAAATGCATGAAATTTACTACCCACAATTCATTCGAATGTAGATTATATTTTAGTTAAACTGTATATTTTTAAAAAATTCTTTAAATATATGTAGTACGATTCTGTCATTTTATTAATTTATTTTTATAAATTTAAAAATATTTTACGCAATTATAAATTTATATAAATTAAACTTTAGACACCTTAGACAACACATGTTCATACTTCACTTCATTCATGCATAAGTGTAAAAGTGTAAATATATGACCAATCCTTTCATATAAAGACATAATTTTGAAAAAAAATTGAATAATCGGTTTAATTTGATCAATAAATCAATTTTTTTTGAAAAAAATATCGATACCCATGACTATAATACTTCATCATAATATATTTGAAATCTTAGTTGGTTCATTTCTTTTAATTTTTACTTCAATTTTCACGCTGATAGAAAAAGATAATAGAAATTCATAAAATATTTCGCAACTTTGAGAAGTCTAAGTTCGTAAGTCGATATTATCTTTGTATAGTTGTTCTATGTACGTACTTGAAATTACTATTAAATATGTACATATTTATTGACAAAAGCAAATAGATATACTTAGTCTATGCAGTTTATCAATAACAAATCAAAGACACACAAAAAAAATAATACAAAGACTTGATAAATTATTTTTTTATCGTTTTTATCAATGCAACTGTATCAAATAAAAACTAAAAGTGTGAAACCAACAAATATTAACGATCTAGTGGTAAAACCCTATCCCACTTAAAATAGTTATAACTTTAGTGATATTTTTAAAATGATGCATTTTATAATTGCGTAATTTAAGAAAATTGGTGCAATGAGCTTCTTTTATTTTTACAAAATCATCCCAATTTGTTGGTTTCAATATTTTCTCAACAATTAACGAATGGACTCTGTCTATTTCTTATAAAGCACTTGTACTATTCCTTTTGTAAGTTGCCACTTGTAATTATAAAAAATTGTAGCAACCAAAATTGAATTTAGCTATGAATTTTTTCGTAGTAAATAGTGAAATTATTCACTACAAATTTAAAGTCGTCCCTATTTAACACCTTACATATTTTGTAACAATTTTTTTTTGTTACTAAATTGCAGATTGATTAGAGACAATAAAATTTAACGTCACAAGTTATTTATATTATTAGTGACGAAAATATATGTCACAATTCAATCTAAACTTTTATAGCGAAAACTTACAATATGTAACGGCGAACTTTAATTTGTCGATATTGTAACAAAAGATTTTTTAGACTAACTTTTTTGTGTCCGAAAATCAATAAATGGTAAGACAAAAAATAATTTGTCATGAATTAGAAGCACTATAAGTGAAGAAATAATGTGTTACTGTAACATTAAATTCGTGACTAATACTACATAACAAATGACCCCAATTAGTTTTTTGGTGGGGAACATTAGTGAACAAAACTTTACCACAAATTTTTATGTTTCGTCACTAAAAACATGCGTCTCATATATTTACGCATAAAATGTAAATTTTCTCACTAGAAGCAGATAATTAGTGACGAATTTGATGTCGTAGCTACCAATTATGTAGCTATATATCAATATTTGTTGGAGCGATATTTCTTGTATAGTTGGTAAAATCTCTCTCGTATGTGCTTTGAGCTAAATTTATGTGTGTTGGCATTGTTGAAATGCTATGGGTCTTTGTTAAAATTGATGTTGAAGAGGTTTGAATCACATTATCAGGGGTTGTAAGGTCGAACTTGAAAGAATGGAGTGAAAATAGGCACACTGGGTTGTTTGGCGAGCTGAGTGTAGCTCGCCGAACTACTTAGCTATCCTTCTTAACATCACCGTTTTACCTTTAATTGAATTTTTAATGTATTGGTTGATTTATAATTTTCGGCGGTTAGATTGAGTTACAAAATTCACTCGACTACTCACAGTAAGATTATTTGTTCACCCTTTGTATGTAACCTGATATCGTTTGTATATATATTTTAAATGAATACCCTAAAAGAATCAAAAAGTTAGAAATAAGCAAGGCAAAGTGATTCTACAGTCAGATTCTCCCTTACCCCCTTTTTAAATTGTTGCCTAATTTGTCATCGATGTTTTTGCAAAAATGGTTCGACCAAAAGTCGCAGGCAGATATGATCCACCCAGGCACATAAGAGCACGAGAGCTTAGAGATGAGAAAAATATAGCAGAGCTAGAAAGACATAGGAATTACACCAAGGAAGCCAGGGCAAAAGGGAGAATTCCGATCGACCCTAATATGCTCTCATGGGCACAAGGGTTCATTAATGTTATACATTCCTTCAAGGAAGGTCATGAGATCGACAAAATGATTGCAACTAATATTGTTGCTGAGGCTAGGGCAGCTGAAAATTGTGGTAAAACTCATAGTAGTATCACTTCAAGAGCAGTTTTCTTATTTCAGGAAGACACCTTGGGCGCTCATACCCCGACGGATGAAGAAGATGCATAAACTAGATCTCTTTTTCAGTCTCCCCTTTTGGTTTATCTCTGTGAAAATTCTTGTATATTGTCTTTATTTATATTTGAGGACAAATTCTTTTTAGTTGAGGTGGGGTGAGGGTCACCTTTGTTTTGTGCATCTTGAATGCTTTTTGAAATTTGTGTTTTGAAATGGTTTGTCTGTCTTAAGCTTTATTTTAAAATTGTTCTCTTTGTGGATTGTTTGAGATTATGTCTCTCTTTTGGGGTCCTAATTTCAAAATAATATTGAACCTTCCAAAAAATTTCACGTTTGAAAATTTTGCCGCCTCCCGTGTTGAAAGTGCTTGTTGTTTTACAATTTTAAGTCTTTGTTTTGATCAAGACCGATGACTTGAAAAGTGCTGTAAGACCAAACAATATGAATGTGTGGCTACAACGAGGACGAAAGAAGTTACATAGATTATATGTGAACAACTTGCATTTTGTTGTGATTAGCCAATTATAGAATTGATTCTTTGGCAATTACCGTTGCACACTAGTGAAAGTGTGTAGTCTTGTTTAACATAAGTGTCGATGCCATGTGTGATGAGCTTTCTTTGAACCTTTCATTAATAAATCTAGAATTTTCCCCGTTAGTCTAATAGAGTTAGAAAGGTGTCCTCTTGAGATGATCTTAGGCAACAATTAAAGAGTGTAAGCCAACTCTGACATATACCTCTTTTGGGGCCAACCTGCGAGCGTCTAAAACTCTCTTGAACATCTATTGAGTCTTACCTCTTTTGTGGAAAAACCTTAATGAAACCTAGAGCTTACGTTATCCATCACGTATAATCCTCTTGAGATGTGCATAATTGAATAGGCAACTTAGACCTAAAGCCTATGCTGGGGTGTGGTAAGAAGCGAAAGGAGCAGTCAAGAAGTTCAAGAAAAGTCTCGCAAACCTATGGTATTGCAGAGAAATGGAAACCCTCCATATTATAAAAAGAATAGAGAAAAATAAAAGAGTAGATTTTTTTTTAAAAATGTTGCGGAATAAATGCCCAAAAAGAAATAAGATTTCCAAGCAATCCATAGAGAAGAATAAAATGATTACTTAAAGGCACTTGACTAAGGATCCATGAAGGAAGAAAGGGGATGTTTTGAGAAAGTAACATATCGTTGAGGAAAAAACTACCTATCACATGGGGGGGGGGGAGCTCTCCCTAGACTTAACCGGCGTTCGTCCTCTTTGAGGTCTAAGACTAGACTCTTAGCTTACATCATTACATTCATAGATCAATGTTAGCGGAAATTTAAAACTTTTCATTATTTCGACATTGAGGTTTACATAGACCTCTACAAACACTTCGTGTACATATACATATACATATACATATACATATACATATACATATACATATATATATATATATATATATATATAT
>NC_028643.1:52603039-52673337 GCF_001406875.1 Solanum pennellii
ATATGTGTATATATATATATATATATATATATATATATATATAGTCTTCTACTTTTATTGCACATAGATATATAGAATATAACATAGTATGAAATAGTCGTCTCATACTATGTTATATAGTCTAAAAAGAGTGTAATACTGTGGTCTAGCCCATAATACATATAACAAGACCACATATATGTCGTAAAATGTTTAGTACTCAAATAAAAAAGAAAGAAACATAAGAGTCTTAAAAAAAATAGAAAAACTTCATAAGCTTGACAGTGGCATTGCCCTCGGAAAGTGAGGACCTACCCAACTTGGATGATTAAGAATTTCAAGTCTTCTTCAAAGTCGTCTCCAAAAGCCCTTCAATGACCAGAACCTAAAATGTTGTGGAAAAGGAAGAAATAGGGTTAGAACACCACTTATACTAAATATGATACCATATGCATACATATAGTGAAATCATGCTAAAAAGGGACAATTCATTAAAGCATGCAATTTACTTTAAAAAACTTTATGCACATTCAATTATATCATACCATTCAATAAGACATATTCATTAAGTGCAAAGCATGTCCACCACAAGACAAACAATACTAAGTCTAGTCAAGTCAACATGCATATCACATAATTGGACACATAGTCAAACAACTCTATCATCAAGTACTAGCATCAACAAGCATGACTAAAAATACATTTTAACATAACCAAAGCAAGAAAATTACCCATGAACCCCTATTAAGTCAACAAGTGCAATGACCAAGAAAATTCCCATAGCATTACTCAATCAAGCAACCCAACAAGATTCATGACCAACATCTCACTTCACATAGCATGGCATTTTAGAGTACATATCATCATAAGTGAAACCAATCATGATATAGTATCAACTACATGCAAGTTTATCATATATATGTCATATACCATTATAATCATATACATACATAAGAACATCCTCCTAAGACTTTCTTCAAGCCTAACTAGTGCAATAGTTAGGTAGAGTCCCAAAACCCTACCTAAACTAAGTTAAACCCCTTAGGTTATCCTAGTAAGCATTCATTCCTTTAATTTGTTTTACCTTTGGGAACATCTTGTCTTATCCAACATAGACCATATGAGATAATGTGGAATCCGGTGTCGTGGAACCCTACACCGAAGGAAGGAAGACTACTTGCCAAGGTAGCACCAAAACATGAACATAGAAACTATGTGGATCCACTAGCTAGTATTCCTATGGGGGCAACATAGTTCAAGAACCAGGAGAAATAGTTGGGACCCTCTTTATGCTACATGCATTATAGTATCCAATCTCAAGAGTACATTAGTGATATTACCTTCCCTATGTGGGAAGGGACACTTCTCACTCTAGTTCACTCGGTGCTAAGCTAGAGTCCCTTTTGAAATGTCTTTAATATTTTTGTTAATAATCATAGCTTAATGTAGGTCATAGAGTCTATACCTTGTATAATCATCATCATCATAGCTCAATAATAATTGCATGAGTATAGTCCTTTCATTATAATTCATATAAGTAAGGTTAGCACATTTACATATCACTCCATAATAAGGCACATTGATAAATCATCACTATCCTTATAATATTTACATATTAGCCATCACCTCACAAACCATAGTCAAGAAATTTCAATTCAAGATCATACCTACCCTATAAATATTATTACAAGACATACTCTAATACAACATCATGACTTAATCACATTTTACCATTGTTGAAGTAAAGAATAGGGATCACAAGACTTACCAAGTCTCCTTAAGAATCACTCATCAAGGTCTTACCATCAACCCTTAACTCAACCCTATTAGCGAGTAGTATCTTCATATAACAATAAACAACATAATAACAAAGTTAATTGAATCAATACATCAATATTCATTACTAATTCATAGCTTAAGACAAGAGACAAAGGTCAAAATCATACTATAGATCAATTACTCTAGAAATAGAATTATAGAACTATAATTCACCCTAATATATTCATTATTAGTACAATAACATCATCTAGTACTAATCCAACCAATAACCAAGTCAATTGAACCGACATTACACAATTCATATCAAGATTATAACGTAGACTTAAGGGGAGTAGGTCATCTTCTACAAACTAGACCAATCCATAAAGAAATAACATAATTGAGTTAAAATACATGTTAATATATTCACAATATCAAAAATAAATTATAAACACATCAATTTACAAGATCAATTTCGAGATTGGAAAATACCCACTTGAAAACTCAACTTTTGAAATCAATTTGATGAACCCTTTGAGTAAAGAGGTCTCAAAGGTTAAAGGACACCATACATTATTGTTTGATGAATATTTATGGAGAAACTTGAACCTTTGTATCCCTTGAACCCACCTATAGCTTTGTTTTCAATGAGGTTTCTTTGAGAGAGAGAAAGAAGAGATAAGGAAGAGAGTTTTGGGTTTTGGGATTTATGAGAGCTTAGGTTAGTCTAATTAGCTTAGGGGATTTATATAGGTGGTTAAATAAATTGATTGGACCTGCCCTAAACATTAATTAACCTCTAACTAAGTCAACTAATTAAATGAATTAATTTATAATGTGCAGCAAAACACAGACCTCAGTGACGACACCACGATCAACGGATTGTGTGTCCATCGACGATCACTACTCCCTTCTGTGCTGCACATCTGTCGATGAGTTCATAGACTATTAAAAAAATTCCCTTCAAGAATTCTACTAAGTTTCATCGACTGAGGCAATTGAAGCCCCGTCGATTGGACCACGTGTCCTCTGTGGCATCCGTTTGTGACAGTGTCCATTGACAACTTTTGGTCAATTTTGCAAGGGTCCTCCTCAAGGGATGGTCCTTGGGGATTTGTGACCTGATGTTTCGACTATGAACTAATTCTAACATGTGTTAAACACACTTCTACCAGTTTTCATCATTTTTTGACTCCTAAAAGCTAGTCAAATAGGATTAGTCACACTAGTACCTCATTGAACTAGTTTCCGGACATCATGGACGTACTTGGACATTTTGACTTCTAAAATTCCTAAATGACTTATGTTCATTAGAATATATTCTAAGACACTTTTTAAACCTTTTTACACCTATGTTAGGCTCTAGAACACGTTTTAGATTTTCTAAGTGTTACACTACCAAGCCTAAATGACCATACCTTCGCCATCATCCCCATTAGAAGCCTTGGAAAGACCTTTCTGATCTTGAGTGAACCAGAATGCAAGCCAATTGAAAATAAGTTCAAACCTATGGGGAAAACATGCATTGTGTTCCTCTTTGTGAGTTTAAGTGTTGCATCTTATTCCTGATCCTAAGTTGATAAATCTACATGTGTGAAAACGAAATCATTCCTTGTATGAGGGCATAAAATACTTTTATTGACCTTTAACTTGCGTTAGTAGTGAGATTGTGAGCTCAAGGATCTTTGGCAATGGTGTCACACAACTTGAATATTTGAGTACACAATTGAGCTATGCATAAGTAATTTGAGTCTTGTTGTGCATATTCATGATTGAGTCTTGTGTAGAACTATTTGAGACATCCTAATTGAATGGCTGAACATGAGTTTTACTTGAGTACAAGCAAAAGTTTAAGTAGGGGTGTTGATGAGTCCTCAAATTAGAATCATCTAGGACTTTAATTGAAAGCAAATATTATGCTCGATTATTTATTTTATCTTGATATTTGATAAGAACTCCTATGTTTCAGGTATTTGAGAATATGGTATTAGCATGGGAACTTTTGCACAAAACGGAAGCAAAACAAAGAAAAAGAGTTGAAGATTCAAGGTCAGCATACACTGTACAAAAAAATCCCGCCATCTGTTACATAAAGTGAGCCCTAAAGGAAGTGGAACAAAAGGTGATGAGAAGGAGAAGTTGGCACTTCATCAATCAGTTCGGCAAAGTAGAAGATTTTCGCCCATCGATCACGAAAACATAGATAAGGAAGGCAACATGAAAACGTCGATGAACTGAACGAAGGGTGATTCACTGAATCACTCATTGAGTCAGGACAAACTGCGCCAAAAGTATTTACCACCACAATTCTGAAGTCTATAAATACTGAACTCTTTTTTTATTTACATATAGAAATTCAGAGTGAAACATTACACTTGATATTTTGTTCTTAACTTTTGTCTCAAATTTGGAGAGAGTTTTTTTTAGAAGCTTTAAAAAAGAAGGTCTTCTTCCAAATTAGGAAGTGTGTCTTCTTCATTCACCTTCATTTGCTACTTTTAAGGTTCAATTTCTTATCTCCACTTGATTCCATTATCGTTTTAAGTATATTTGATTATTACTTGATTTGTGGCTAAAACCCCCCATTCTTGGGGTGTGATTTAGCAATTAGGGGTTGATTAATATATTGGGTATTTCTTGCTTGTAGCTTAGATTTCATTTTAATGGTAACTTCACATAGTATTGTGGTTTAATTGAATGGGTTTTTGTTGCAAATACAAAGCCACCCATGGGTTTTCAGCTTGCTCAAAAGAGAGGTTGTGAAACTAAGACCACTATACTAAGATCCTAAAGAGTGGGTTGACACGAGGTTCAACCCGAGAAGGTGATCCCTAGTCCCATATCCAAGCACTCCCGTCGAAAGAGCGAGTGTGGATAAGGTGTAGGCTGGATAATTTAGACGAGTGGGTTTCCGAGAGGAACCCATTTGATATGGGGTAAGTTTCCCAAAAAGGAACTTACTCATACCTAAAGCTTAGCCTAGTCACCATTGTTTTGAGAAGTTAGATACCAAAAACATGTACCCACCACTTTTATCTTCATCTATAGCGATCAAACCCCAAGAACTGTGACGACCTGGGAGCACCCCCAAGTCTTAATATGCAGTATTCGACCTCTTGAAGGTCTTATACAAGCCTACTAGCTTACATAAAAATGGAGGGATTTTAAAACTTTTTTTATACATAATACAAAAATCATTTCATTACAACGAAAGTCTTTCTAACACGTGTCTCAAAAAATATCTATGAATACATGAGTAATAATGTATTGAGATGCAGTCCACAAAAGTCTAAAACATAGTAAATGACATAAAGGGAACATAAGGGTGGTTTCCTCAAATGCTATGACGATTCACCAATCTTCAATCTTCTCCAAACATAGGAACCTAGCCTCCAAGCACTCAATCTCCCAAAATCCCCTACATTTGGTTAGAAATGTAGGCAACATGTGTTAGTACAAAAATGTATTAAGTAAGAAAGATAACATATAAAACATAAGATATCTCAAAAGGTTAGTCAATAACAGACAAAATCATAAGAGATAATAGCAATGTCATAGAATAAATCAAATATAGAACTTTTAACATAGTAAATCAACATAAGATGCACATAAGTTCATAGTTAAACTATTTTTCCTTCTTACATAGGTGAACTACATCACAAGCCACCTCCAAGTATACTTGTGCAAGGCCAAGGTAGATTCCCATACTATTACCTACGATAAGTACCTCTCTTTAGTCATTCTTGGTCATAATACAATTTCATAATTAATACCTAAGTTCTTCATGACACAAGAGCACTATACCCCCTAGGTCACCTCAAGTCACACTTTTGCAATGCATATGGGTCATCCTATTGTACCACACACACTAAGCATATCTTGAAGTCACCCTATTTACTTTCATCTACTCTAGGTGTCACTAATAGACCTACTTCATCTTGACAAGGAACTATTATCTTAAGTCATTCACATCAAGGAAGGAAACTATAGAAACTATCCAAGGTAGGAATACATCACATAGGAGGTCATTTCATAAGTAGATTAAAGTCATACTTGTGCCATGTATGAATGGCATCCCAATCTACCATTCATACTAAGTACTTCTTAAGGCTATCATAATCCACATTGACGTATCTTCCTTTCTAGTTGATCAAGCTTAGCATACTAATATAATAGACAAACTACAATGGAAAACATCATAACATACAACCCAAGTTAACAAAGGAAGGATATTAGAATACCAACTTAACCACCATGCAACCATTCATGCAGATGCAAGCTGTCCATAGGGGAGCATAAATCCTCAACCCTAAGCTATTCATAGGAGATCCACATATCTCAATCATAAACTACCATGAAGTGGTTATGGACTAACCAAGTTAAGCTATCATGAAGCACTCTAATCACGCTACTTCAAGATAACCCTAGGAGAGTATCGATCCTCCATCCTAGGTTGCCTTGCCTACTACTAGTGCAAGTTACCATGACAAACACTTATAAATGCGAGATCACTGTAACCATGGGAGAGCTTAACTTCTCCACCCGAATCTAACTATCCAAGATACATAATTCAACTATCCATGAGGGAATCCGTAGGTTCAACCTCAAGCTATTCTATTCTAACAAACATGATTCATTCAAGGTAATTAACTCTTCACATTCTATAGACATGAAAAATACTCATCATATTAGAGTCATCTATAATCCCGAGTGATCAATATTATGACTTCAATCCTTACTTTCAAACATTACTTTATAGTCATCATACTAGTCTAGATTTCAAGACACATTAGTTCTAAGCCTTAGTCATAAGCCAATTCTAATCAATTCAATTCACTTTCTATAATACATGCATAGATATAGGTTAAATTCATTATTTCATTATGCTATTCTTGATTAAGTCCTATAAATATTAACGACTCAAGAGAATCTAACAAGAATTAACAATTTTGCTTTCAAACCCTAAATCAAAATAATCTAGAAATTAGGGTTAAACACGAACTCAACATAAATCCTTCATAATCACATGAATTAACATCAATTTAATTATATATGGGAATAATCAAACCGTTTGGAACCATACCCACCTAATTCCCATGCATTCGAATCAACCTTGCCTTCATTGGGGTTCTTCTTCACAAAATAGGGAAATCTATGGGACTCTATGAGTGGAAAAACCCATAGATGAAGAGATTTACATACCTTTATTATCTTCTTAGTACAAGCCTTAACCAAATTTCCCTTTCATTTTGACTCTAGCTTCAACATTAAGCTTCTTCTTCAATTGAGGTTTTGAGAGAATTTAAAAGAGAGGAGGGTTTTGATATTTTGATTTCTAATTGGGTAATGGTGTTTTTGATTGGGAAAGGGTTTATAATTACTTTAAACCCGTGTATAACTAATCCCAAATTACCTAAGACACCCCTACACTTTTGGACTTCAAACCTACGGGTTCAACTTGACTTAAAAATGACACGACCAAATCTGGGACTTGGATGCGCGTCTTGGTGTCGCCTCCCTAATTTATTTTTCAAAAACCATTTTTAGGAAGAATGGTTCATGTTGTGCCCACGTCGCAGGCCAACCTTTTTGACTTTGAGTTATGGAAGAGCAAGATGCGCCTTAGGCTCCGAAAACAGGCTGCCCGGCAGCTTTCTTGGAAAACGTTTAGGTCCTCCTTGGGGACCCATAAGGTGGTCTTCGGGGAGTCGTACTCAAACGTTTTGACCCTATATATGTTCATATAGGTGTAGGAACTCTTTATAATCAATTTCACCTCCATACCGTACTTAGAAAGTCAACCACAAGACCTTACATCACACGAGTTCAACTAGGCTAGTTTCCGAATGTCCTGGTCGTCCTTTGACATTGGACCTCCAATCTCTTTAAAACTTATTTTAAAAGTTATTCCTCATTATTTTAACCAGTTATTAACTCATAAAACTCCAGTGAAGCTCTAGTTCATCTATTCCATTTTGGGGGTCATAACAATATCCTCCACTTGGGAACATTTGTCGTCAAATGACACCTTCCTAAACACTTCTTAAAGGTCCAACTCTAAGCTAGCATCTCATCATTTATGCATTTTTTTTAAATGCACAAACGCAACCAAGGAACCTTCAATTCCAAGCTATAAATACCTAATGAAACTCAAGATGCTTGAAGGAAATATACTTACTAAATTCCAAGGAGAAACAAACATCTCCTAGCTTCAACATGCTCAACCTAACTTTATGGACTCTAAAATGTGCATTCACTCACATATGCCTGAACCAAATAAAAATCAATGTAACTAGATCAATTCTAACAAGGCTTATACACCTTCATAAGCACACATGACTAGGTCATAGCAACACATAATCATATAAAAACCTTGTGTAAATGAATCACTATCCCCCACTTGGGAGTAAGCCAAAACATGTCCTTTTAATTATAAAACATCATAGAAAGGACAACATAAAGTCCAACAAATCAAGTCATAAAAACAAGAAATTCTGGAAATTTTCATAAATCATCAAAGAAGCATATGCCGGAAAGGAACATAAGTAGATCACTCTTGATCACCCTTGGATTGGATCGCATAGAACCTATTCATCTTTGAAGGAACATCTTTCACATCACTAGGAGAAACTTTCTTGACTTCCCTCACATTAACCTTTGCCTTAGAGCAATCCTTCTTCATGTGACACTCTCACCACACACATAACAATCTTCTCTACCAGCAAAATACCTACCCTCATGTCTCTTATCACACCTAGAACAAGTAGGCTATAGGGACTCATTGCTTTTCCCTTGTTGTATAGGTTAGAAACCCTCTCATACTCACACTTAGGATCACTAGAATAACCTTTTTCGAAAAAATTATGTCAATTCTTAGGATTACCATGCCCATCGGACCCATCATTGTCCACCGTAGTCCTCTTTTTCTCCTTCTTAAGTTTTGAATCCTCTATTTGTTGGAAAATGCCATGAGGCATGAGATATCCATATCATCAACAAGAATTGTCATACGACATGCTACTTATACTAAATCACAGACCCTCGTCATGAAGATATTCCTCAAATGCTTAGCACTTGGTATAAAATATGGAGCATATTTAGACAATAGACTAAACTTCAAAGAATACTTCTTAACACTCAAATTGACTTAATTAAGGATTATGAATTCCTCCAGCTTAGCCACTCTCATTTCTCTAGACAAGAACTTATCAAAGAAAGTCGACTTAGAAGTCTCTCACTCTATAGGACCGGCCTCTACCGACCTAGAATCTTTCCATTGCTCATACCAAATTTGGTCCACATCTGTCAATTGATACATGTATAGTTCCTCTTCTCCCTAGAAGTTAATCCCACAATAGCAAGAGTCTTATAAGCCTTATTTATGAACCCATTTGGATCCTCCTCCAATTTGAAGCCACTAAACTCCGGAGGGTTCATTATGAAGAACTCCATAATCCTATAAGCATTCATTTCTCCAATAGGATTTGTAGGAGCCACCACCTCCCTAGTAGCTTGGGCTATTAAGGCTTGATCCAACAAAATCATAGAAGCCCTAAACTCCTCTAAAGTGAAATCCCCCATTGGTGGGTCATTAGGAACTTGAGGAGGAGCTTGATATCCTTGGGACGAACTTTATCTTGCACTTGGGAGGAATATCTTGATCCCCATTTCCATCTCCTTCCGTTCTAGCATTATCCCTAGCGTTAGCCATAACCTGGACAAAATCATAGGAAAACAATAGAAAAGGGCCTACTAAAGACAAACTCTATGGCATGACTAAGAGAACGAAAAACTGATACTTTCATATGAATCCCATAAACTCCTACTCATAGATGTTACGCGACTCACACTGATGAATAATACTTTACCAGATGTGGTCTTGCGACATCCTAGGATCATTTTATAACTTTATACTTTAATACAATGTTTGTTATGACCCAAGAGTGTAAGACCCCAAAATGATTTCGGTAGTCTAGATCATAACATGTTATTATTAATGTTATAAGGTCCTAAAATGACTTATAATATGGTTTAGAGGCAGTGTGTAAAGTTTTAGGTGATTTCGAATTCGAACGTCAAGGGACGACCATAACGTTCGACGACTAGTCACCTATGTGTCTCATGTGTCCATGCGTGTTTATATATTGTACAAAAACGATATTATGAAGTCTTAAAATGAGTTATAATGAATTTTAAATATGGTATATGGAGTTTCGAGAAGTTTGGAGGTCAAACAATCAAGAACGTCCAAGGCTTTCGAAAGATAGCCCTTAAGACTCTCAAGTGTGTCTTAATGGGGCCTAGCCTTTTTGGACGAGTTGCGAGTATTTTTTTTGGGTGAAACTCATGTATGAGGTCTAAAACTTGTTAAGGGTTTTATTTATGTTGGGATCATTCGGGTATGACTTCCTAAAGGCCCCACAAAGGGTCCCACACGAAGGACCCAAGGTTGTCGAAGACACTGCCTTGACAGTGCCAAACGACGGCTAGTTGGTTGACCAACGGCCCGTTGGTGAGGTCTCGTCGATGTACACTTAGCCTGTGCAGGTCTCATCCCAAAAACAGGCGAAGGTCCTAATCGACGGAAGCCAAAGGACGGCCAGTTGATTGACCAATAGCTAGTTAATGGGGTTCCGTCAATGGTAGCCTGCAACACTGTCTAGCGACTGTTTTATTTGAGGGATGAATAGGAAATTCACCCCACGTCCTAAACTGACTATAATTGATTAATTTATCTATATTTGGGTGTATATAAAGGATTAAACACGAGAACCCATTCCCAATCCCCTCACACGAAATTGAATCTTTCCCTCCAAAAATCTTCTCCCTAGAAACCTCCATTGTTGGTAAAGGTCAAGTAAAGCTTGGAGCATGTATTCCTATGGTTTCTTCACCATGTTTTAGAGGTCTTCATGTTGATAAAGGTATGGTGATGCTTCATCTCTAAGTAAGCTTTCACTTGGAGAGTTAATCTCAATGTTTTCAAAGAAATTTTCATGATCAAAGTTCTTCTTCTTCAATCTATATATGGGTTCCTTCTCAAAACTTTTTTATTGAACGTGATTTTACTCTAATTGCATGATGAACCCATGTTCCCTCCTTAAATTGATTTAGTTCTTGCATGGGCTTTGTGATCTTGACTTGCTATCAATTGAATTATTATTCTATTATGTTGAAGTGGTTATATCTACTGTTATTTACGTGAATTGATGTTGAATTTATGATGAAGAATCCATGTGGATCAATGTATGAAGGTTTGAACATGCCTAGCCTAGTCTTCATTATGATCACTGTAACGTGGGTCCTTAATTGGTTAAAAAGTGGATTTTAATTATGTTGTGGTTCTTGTAGCTACTATTTAAGGGTAATATTATGATTGACTTGTAAGTATAAATCATGTATGATAAAGGTTGAAGAGGATGAATATGAGTTGATCTAAGTTCTTCTAGTCTATGAAATTGTAACTTGTGATCTTGACGTTAGGTTAGTTTTTATATGAAGTGATCATGGTTAATTGTACAAACCTACTGCCTATAATGTAATGTGAGTATGAATTATATGCAAATGATTCAATATGGATTAATTCATGATAATTTGAATAGGATTAACCTATGTAAACTTACCTTCCATGAATTCCTAATATGAAACATGGTTACAGTGATTTACAGAGTATTGGCAGTTGTAGTAGTATCTCGTTTAAGTTATGATTTTTTTGGCTACTTATATACATTTACATTATTTATAAACCTTCATTTATGAACTAAAGTAGGGAGGTTAGTTGTTGATCTAGGACTCTCTACTTTCCAGTACATGTGAGATGCCTTGTATTATATAATAGGATGATCTTGTAGCAACTGGTACATGGTTTATTTTATGATTAAAGAACATATAGATACTGACCTATATATATGAATTGTTGATAACAATGTGCATTTATAAAGGAGATCAAAGGGTGAGAAATTGGTAAGTATGTCTCATCCCTCTACTTTTCTATATTAATGTAGTTGATGAAACATTGTATGTTATGGTCCAGTTATAGTGGTGTTGTTTACATTATTTTCACTATATATGTGTTGACCATGGCCTTGAAGGCAAATTTATGAACATATGAACATGTGCTTATGATGATACTATGAGAGGTTTATGTCTACTTTCCTATTCTAGTTGTGATCTAGATTATTTGGCTATTGTATAAGCATGTGTATATATATTTTAGGGTAAAATATAGGTGCTTCCATTGATGAATAAAAATATTTAATAATCCCTTATTTATGTACCCCTATGTGAATGCATGAATAGCACATGTTGGGAGCCTTAAGTGTAATATGAAGTTGGCTTGTATGCTATGTTATTGTGTGTTGTGTGTTCTATGCTTGAGAGAGTTTTATGGTCTTAGAGGGTGACTGCCTCAATGCGTTGTTTATAGCAATTATGTGATCATTTTGACCAATGTACACACACTCTCACTTGACATGCATGTTGCAAGTTGTATAGGTCATGCTGTCTAAATGAAAGGTATTGCTCATATTCACTAGTGTCTACTACTATGCATATTAAGATGACGTTTATAAAGAATGATATATGTTTCCTTATCTTTGATGACTTGATAGGTGTACTAGTATGGGAAAGGGTATGGAACTTTTCCTATGCATTGCACACATGTACCTTGATAGGATAGTTCTAGTTTTTGTTTCTATATGTATGAATATGAATGTATGAACATGTGTGACATAATGTGTTATGTGAAAGGTTTGATCACATATATGTATACGCACACACATGAATGGTGATCTAGTCAATAGAGGAGCCTTGAAAGGTGTTGTCAAGTGTATCCTAAACTAGATAGTTCTAATACATATGCTATGTCCATGTGAAAGGATCTTCTCACATGATTTAGGTTGATGAACTTTCATCTATGAGCTATGAGCTAAGCATATGAGGGGATGACTCTCCTAAGCCTATGTTTTATAAAAGTAATGTAATAATGGATGTTCAATAAAGGGAACTTAGCTTAGCACCGAGTGAACTTGAATATGATTGTGTGTCCCTTCCTATGGTAGGAAGGTAGGTCACCATAAACCTCATGGGGTGGATAGACTCATGACCCAAAAGGGTGTTAGAGTGATGTTTCCATAAGTGAATAACTATAATGCCCAATCTTGAAATTAAGAGGGTTTTCACATGTACCCCTAAGTTCCATAACTATGCTTGCCACATAGGATCTAGCAATGTGATATCACTTAGTATGCTAGCATGTGTTAATGTTATACCTTTGCTAGGTAAGAACACCTTCTATTGGTGTAAGTCTCTACAACACCAAATTCCATGTTTATCACCCATGGTCTTAGTTTCGGTTAAGGCTGTAGTTTCCATAAAGTAAAATGGACAATGGAAGTAAATGAATAGGATCATAACTAGATGGACATAAGGGAGGTTAATTATGATAGGTGGAAGTAATGAACCCATCTAGACATTGCACAAGTAGCTTCTAGGAAGCCATAGGAAGGTGACCTAATATGTATGATTATGTTTATGTCCATATGCATGACTTTGTAGTATTGGTTTACTTGTTGTGATGAAGATGTTCATGGTATGAGTCTATGTGATATGGTCTTATTATTATATGCAGTATGTGAGTCTTAATGACTATATGATGAAGGTCTTGTATTGAGATGAATAAAGTTGCCTTCACTTACTTGTTGATGTATGAATTGAATGTTTAAAGTTTGTGGTCTCATGAAGAGTTTACTAATAATGTATGGGGTTATGGGGCTTAATATGTTCACTGCAATAGTAGACTAAGATTGGGTCCATGAACAAGGTCTTATAATGATGGATGTGAAAAGAAGTAAAAATATGTACAACTTGAAGTAGCTTACTGTAAAGCCAATGTAGTTTTGACTTAAATGTGTCTTTAATATATTATGCTTATATGATGTTTGTGTTTGCTTAGGTAGGTTATGTATATGTTTCCTTGTGGCCTTAAGGTGATGCATTGCACCAAGTATCACTAGAGGGTTACTTGGGAGGTTAATAAATAAAAGCATGAAATGTTTACTGTAAAGTAGGAATAACTTACTCTATAGTGACTTAAAAAATGTCATATATATATGATCTTATGTGATGTTTGGTCTTTGAATATTTTTATATGAAGTATGTGAATGATATAAATGCTATGGTATAAAGTTTTTATAATGATTTATGTGAATGATATAAATGCTATGGTATAAAGTTTTAATAAAGATTTACTCAAAAAGGCATGAAGTATGATTTCAAGAAAATGTCCCTTTTAAATGCATGTGTTTGCATGGTTGTCATACTTAGTGTATTCTGTACTAATCCCATTCTTCTCTGCTTTTTACACAAAGTGTAGGTTATGGATGCTTAAAGTATGTCTATAATTGAGGAGCTTGATATGTGATTCCCAAGCTCAAGGAAATGGGTCCTTAAGTTCCAAGGATTCCCTACTCATGTCTTACTGTAAAATGTTTAAAGATTGTACAATATTGTCTTATCTTTTAAGGGTCGTGTCCCTAATGTAATGTAATGTTATTGAGTCTATTATGGAAAAGAGACTTAGATTCTAAGTATGTAATATGATATTATATATATATTGAGTGAAGTTTCTAGAATATGATGTGCTATGAAAAGTATTAAATTTTCCGCTAAATTTACTATGACAATGCGATGAATGATAACTATGAACTTGTATAAGACCTCCGAGAGGTCAAGTACGTCATGTTACTTCTAGGGGGTGCTCCTTGGATGTGATCGACTTGTATGAGTCCTCTTCGAGGATGATGANTATATATATATATATATATATATATGAATTTAAGTTTCTAGCATATGATGTGCTATTTAAAGTTTTAAATTTTCCGCTAAATTTACTATGTCAATGCAATAAATGATAACTATGGGCTTGTATAAGACCTCCGAGAGGTCAAGTATGCAATGTTACTTCTAGGGGTGCTCCCCGGATGTGACAAGGAGCACCCTCAAGTTGTAACGTGGCATATTTGACCTTTCGAAGGTCTTATACAAGACTCTTAGCTTCATTACATAAAAATGGAGGGATTTTAAAACTTTTATTTAGACATAATACGAAAATTATTTCATAACAATGAAAGTCTTTCTAACATGTGACTCAAAAACCATCTACGAATGCATGAGTAATAATGTCTTGGACGCAACCAACAAAAGTCTAAAACATAGTAAATGACATAAAGGAAACATAGGGTTAGGGTCCTCGAATGCTATGAGGATTCACCAATCTTCAATCTTCTCCAAACATAGGAACCTAGCCTCCAAGCACTAAATCTCCCAAAAACCCCTACATTTGGTTAGAAATGTAGGCAATATGCATTAGTACGAAAAGTACTAAGTAAGAAAGATAACATATAAAATATAAATATCTCAAAGAGTTAATCAATAATATACATAATCGTAGGAGATAATAGTATAGTCATAGCATAATCCAACATAGTCTTTTTAAAATAGTAATTCAACATAACAAACACATAAGTTCATACGTAAACTATTTGTCCTTTTTAATAAAGTGAACCACATCACAAGCCACCTCCAAGAATACTTGTGTGAAGGCAATGTAGCATCCCTTACTACTGCCTAAGCTAAGTACCTCTTTTTGGTAATTCTTTATAAAAATCCAGGGTCATAATTAAGACCTAAGTTCTTCATGACATAACTGCACTATACCCCTAGGTCACCTCAAGGAACACTTATGCAATGCATGTCTGACATCTCATTCTACCACACACACTAAGCATGTCTTGAAGTCACCCTATTCACTTTCATCAACTATAGGTGTAACTAATAAACCTGCTTCATTTTGACAAGGAACTATCACCTTAAGTCATTCACATCATGGAAGGCAACATAAAAACTATCCAATCTAGGCATACATCACATAAGAGGTTATTTCATAAATAGCTTCAAAGTCATACTTGTGCGATGTATGAATGGCTTCCCATTCTACAATTCATAATAAGTACTTCTTTAGGCTATCCTAATCCACGCTAATTTATCTTCTTTTCTAGTCAATCATGCTTAGAATACTAACATAAAAGACATACTACCACGAAAAAAGTCATAACATACAGTCTAAGCTAACAAAATAAGGATAGAAGAATACCAACCTAACAACCATGCAACCATTCATGTAGATGCAAGTTATCCATAGGGGATCATAAGTCCTCGACCCTAAGTTATAATTAGAAGATCCAAATATCTCAATCCTATGGTACCATGAAGTGGTTTTTGCGTAACCAAGTTTAGCTATCATTAAGTAACTCTAGTCATGCTACTTCAAGATAACTTTAGGAGAGTATCTATCCTCCATCCTAGGCTGCCTTGCCTACTACTAATGCAAGCTACCACGACAAATACTCTATTAATGCAAGATCAAGCTAGGAGATCTTAAACCCTCCTACCAAGCTACCATTCGACACCCCCCCAAGTTACCATGAGATCGACCATCCCAAGCTACATAATTCAACTATCCATGAGGGAATCCGTAGTTTCAACCTCAAGCTATTCTATTCGAAGCAACATGATTCATTCAAGGTAATTAACTTTTAACATTCTACGTACATTAAAGCTAATCATCATATTAGACTCATCCTATAAGCCCTAGTGATCAACATTATGACTTCAAGCCCTAGATTCAAACCTTACTTCATAGTCATCATATTAGTCTAGATTTCAATAAACATTAGTTCTAAGCCTTATTCATAACACAATTCTAATCAACTCAATTCACTTTATATCATACAAGAATAGATCTAGGTTATTTCATGATTCTATAATGCTATTTTTGATTAAGTCATATCCATATTAACGGCTCAAGAGAATCTAACAAGAATCATCAATTTCTTATTCAATCCCTACACCCACATAATCTATAAACTAGGGTTAAAAACGAATTCAACATAAATTTAATCATATATGGTCAAAATTCAACCTTTTGGAACCATACCTACCTAATTTCCATGCATTGGAATCAATCATACATTCATTGGGGTTCTTCTTCACAAAATAAGGAAATATAGGGACTCTATGGGTGGAAGAACCCATATATGAAGAGATTTAAATACCCTTATTATCTTCTTTAATAAAAGCCTAAATCAAATTCCCCTTTGATCTTGACTCTAGCTTCAAGTCTAAGCTTCTTCTTCAAAGAAGATTTGGAAAGAATTCAGAAGAGAGGAGGGTTTTGATATTTTGATTTCTAATTGGGTAGTGGTATTTTTAATCAGGGAAAGGGTTTATAATATCTTAAAAACTTTTCCTAAATGATCATAAAAGTACCCAAGACGCCCCTATACTTTTGGACTTCAAACCAATGCTCTAACTAAATTTAAAATGACTCGACCAAATCTGGGACTTGACTGCGCGTTGCCCGGTCACCTCCCTAATTTATTTTTGAAACTATTTTGAGGAAGAATTTTTTGTGTTGGGATTGCGTTGAAGGACAAATATTTGTCCATTGAGTGATTGAGGCACTACGTGCCTTGGGCTCTAAAAACGGGCTGCTCATCAGCTTTCTTGGTAATGTTTGCATCCTCTTTTGAGACCCTTAGGTGATCCTATTTAATTTTGTGGGTTATAACAATAACTTTCCCCCATATTTGATTTTCCTTTAATTTTTTGCTATTTTACTACTTGTGAGAACCCCTTTTTGATATTTGACACTTTGGTGTCACAAATGAAATTTGATTTGTTTTCATGCTCAAAAATTTAAAATATCACTATTTAGAATGTATTTCTAAGTAGCTACTACTTTCACTACCACTACCTTGGGACACGACCCCAACCCTTGGCTGGGTTACTAAACTAGCTTCGATTTGTAGACACTCAGACTGTAGGCTAGTGTCGGATATCATGAGCTATAAATCATGAAAAGAGTCCTCCATATGTGTCACAACTAAGGAGAACAACCTAGAAGTAAAATGGCATACTTGACCTCTCATAGGTCTTGTACAAGCCCATAGACATGATTCATCGCATTGTTATAGGAGATTTACCGGAAAATTTAAAATTTTTCAAAGCACATCATGTGGTAGAAACATCACTTCATATATACATACATACATACATACATACATACACACACACACACACACACACATATATATATATATATATATATATATGTAAAAGTCATAATACATAGTTAGAGTCTAAGTCTTTTTTGCCATCTTAGGCTCAACATCAATAGAGTATAATACAGACACGACCATTATCAATATATAACAATATCTAATCTATTGCATATAGTTTAATTAGGAACATAACATAGGAAATTCTTGAACCATAAAGATCGCTTTTTTGTACTTGGGTAAGTTATTCAAGCCCTTCATATTAAGTGACATCCTCTAGTCATCATCGCCTACACTTTGTGTAAAAAGATGAAGAAGAATGGTTTTAGTACAAGAATGCACTAAGTATGACAACCGTGCAAAAACATGCATTTAAAGAGGACATTTCGTTAGAAAATCATGCATCATTCCTTTTAAGTAAAACTTCATAAAACCTTGATACGATAAGTACAGCATAGCTCATATACTCCATATAGGGATAGACACTATTCATGTCTAACACAGCAAGTCACATATATTGCATTCTCATATAGACAAGCACAATAGTTACAACATCACATAAGACACATAACTCAATTAAGGCTTATATAACATTCTATAACATTATATAGTGTCCTATTCAAGTACCCACACTAAAGCATCACCTTAAGGTCACCATGGTGAACATTTACTAACTTTCATTAAATTGAACATGTTCATTCATACAAGCATAACATACCAAGAGACACATAATCCACATATGAATCAAAATAATACACGAACCTCATATGAGACTCATTCCAAGATTATAATGCAAGTCAAAACTTCAAACATCATCATAGTAAAGCAATAGTCGACATATATACACTTGGATTTAATTTCATAAATACATCATGATACCTTACTCATAATACCAATCTAAACCTACTAGTGCAATGTACATGTGAAGTCCCATAACCTCACATATACTTAGTGAATTCACAAGGAGACCACAATCATCATCATCTACTTTAATGACAACTAATGCCAACATCATACATATTACGCAACACCTCATCATATAGTCAATAAAGCCAGCATTGTGGATCTAAAGTAAGACTTCATCATACAGATACATAGGACTCATACTATGCATATTATCATACAAGTAAGTCCATACCATAATATCATGCATAAAAAATATATACATATACATATAGAAAACCTTCATAGAACAACGTTAAAGAGATACTTGTGCAATGCATAGGTAAAGTCTCATACCCTCACCTACACTAAGCAACTTACCTTAGGTTATCCTAGTTAGGGTTCATTACATTACTTCCATTGTCCATTTTACTTTAATTTAGGTAAATCCTAGGCTTAACCGACAATAAGACCATTTAATTTAAACATGGAATCCGGTGTTGTAGAACCCCACACTAATAGGAGGTGCTATACTTTCCAAGGTAGAAATTAATTTCACGACTCAAATTCAAGAATCCGAATCGCAACCGGCGTCATTTACCTCTCTGAGTTCATAGACAAGTCTCATCATCCATTCATCACATTCATATGGTTAATTTTAGCGGAAAATTTAAAACTTTTAAACATATGAAGTATACATAGACTTCATATAGTTATTTCACGAATTCATCATATACTAAGCTCAACATAATGTAACAACCATCTATCATAAGAATCGATTCGAAACAGAATAAGAATATATCATAAATATGTTTGCCAAACACGACCTTATTACAAAAGCTTTGAAATAAAAGTACGAAAGAAACGCAAGGGTCAACATCCACTAGCTTTTACTAAAACTAAGGCTAGACTAAAATTGTAGCATCCTTTAAATCAAGAGGACCTACCTAATGGTCTGGAGAAATGCTAATGTCTAAACCGTTGCAAGAGTCGTCAATCTGTCCCTTAACCTGCATCTGTAAAATAGTAAATAGTAGGGTTTAGTACACCACTTGTACTAAGTATGGGTGTATGCACAAATACACATAAGGCTATGCATGATCAAATAAATCTCTTCCTAAACAACATGCTATTTTTGGAAAGCCTAGTCACTAGACTTTCCTAAATTGTTAGTTGTGAATTATGGTATGAATATGATGTATTTTAATGCATTCAAAGCACACAACTCATTTTCTATATGATTATAAAATATTAGTATCATTAACATAACTTTAGAACAACTCGGGCGAAGATTTGAGATTTTTGATCATCTTAGGCTGAGAGCTCCTCTTTGTACACTTAGATTATTTTTCAGTCTTTTTCTTCTTCTTGTTGTGTAGTTTCAATACTTCTTTTGGTCCTATGTTTTACTTACAAGTGCAATGCATTGTAATCCCATACCCAAAATGAATCGATGTAGTTAATCCAAGAACTAAGGAATGATTTCCCTACCTTATAGTGAGTCTTTCTTTATACTATATATTCATTACCTTTCATAAGCAATTCTCTATTTATCATGCCATTGATTTCATTACTTTCATTTTTTTTTATATATTATACATTACATATGCACGAGACTTTGGAATCATTGATGTAGCATTAAGACATCTCCAGTGAGGGACTAACATATGGGACCTCAACCGGAGGGCCTTCTTTAGCAAACACATAGTCTGCTTTATTTGTTCATTCACAATTTACATTATTCATTTCATTCATTCGTAAGCTGATGTAAACACCATCTATACCTAGGATGAAATTTAAGACTTTCATCATGATCATGAAGTGTAATGACCAAGAATGATGTAATGTCATTACTTGAATATGATTTCACCTCCTGATTGTCTTGCACAAACACCTTCTGTATCGTTCATTTAATTATCTTTCATACTTGAAGGCTGGCCTCATTCTTTCTTCGGGAACTTTAACCTTAACCGACATAGATCATGTGATCATCATGAAATCCAGTGTCTGTCCCACACCAAAAATAGGTGGAATCACCAGCCAAAGTTACCAAAACATGCTAGCGTATATAGGGAGTTGAACCCTACTAGAGCCCTATATTGGCAGTATGGGTTCAAATACTAGGAGATATAAGGATACCCATACCCGGCATGCCGGACAGTCTCATCTCATGATAGTTACGTGAACCTCTGCCCTTCCCAAAGGAAAGCATCACCTCTCATAGCTAGCCAATCGGTGCTCAGTATAAATTTTCATTACATTCAACTCATACATCATGGATGCTGGCTTCTAGCATGAGGGCATCATTGCTCATTAGATGATTTCTCATCTAATCATTAGTATTGAGTGTGAATTGTTCTTACACTTACATATAGAGTATGATTGAGACTTGTCTCTTGATATTCAACATGGAATCTATATACGTGGACTTCTCTTGTTCCTCTCTTCTTTTCAACGCATAGAACGGTTTCTCTTGGGGGGTTTTCCTACAACATTTGGATGAGGCTGAGAATTTGCCTTGGCCTGTTGGATTTGAACCACACCCTTCTCATTTTAGCCCAACTTATTTGGAAACTAAAGCCTTACTACCCTGTTTCTATATTCTATTATAGCATAACACTTATGAAGCAAATCTATGTCTAAGCCATATTCTTGAGTTAGTATGTAGACAACTTATCCTTCTCCTCCTCATCAATACTTATAGCAGGATTTTAGACATAACCATGCATTCACCTCCATGCGAACAACCACACTCACCACATGTCTTTCGTCCACGTTGGGCATTTCAATTATGGCCCCTTCCTGGGAAGGCCAGATCTTGAGCCCGAAGCCTTAGACCACTTGGCCATCCTAATTATTATGTGTTATTTTCTACGCATTCACACAATAAGGAAGTTGGATACTTATATTGACACAAAGTGTCAAAGCTCTAGATAGCACAATAAAGAGTAAAAGAAGGGAAAATTTCCTATCATCGCGTAGTCTCTGAGTCATGATTTTGGCGCGC
The DNA here is from genome assembly GCF_001406875.1 of Solanum pennellii. NCBI lineage: Eukaryota > Viridiplantae > Streptophyta > Magnoliopsida > Solanales > Solanaceae > Solanum > Solanum pennellii. Next base: position 52,624,784 of record NC_028643.1, read on the forward strand.
TTCACAACCATAATCTAGAAACTACGTAACGTGGTTGTGTTGAGCTTTAGTTTCTAGGTAATTTAACCTCATGCTATGATACCAAGTTTGTCACGACCCGAATTCTAGAATCTGAATCGCAACCCGCGTCGTTGACCTCTCAGAGGTCGCAGACAAGCCTCATCTTGCGTTCATCACATACATATGGTTAATTTTAGCGGAAAATTTAAAACTTTTAAACGTATGAAGTATACATAGACTTCATATAGTTCTTTCATGAATTCATCATATACTATGCTTAACATATAAAACAAAAAACTATCATAAGAATCAATTCAAAACAGAATAAGAATATATAATAAGTACGTTAACCAAACACAACCTTATTAGAAAATATTCGAAATGAAAGTATGAAAGAAACTCTAGGGACAACATCCACTAACTTTGTCTAAAACTAAGGCTAGAGTAAAACTATAGCATCATCGAAATCAAGAGGACCTACCAAATGGTTTGGAGAAACGTGGATGTCCAAACAGTTGCAAGAGTCGTCAAATGGTACCTTAACCTATATCTATAAAATAGTAAATAGTAGGGGTTAGTACACCACTTGTACTAAGTATGGGTGTATGCACACATACACATAAGGCTATGCATGATCAAAGAAAGCTCTTCCTAAACAACAAGCTATTTTTGGAAAGCCTAGTCACTAGACTTTACTAAATTGTTAGTTGTGAATTGTGGTATGAATATGATGTATTTTAATGCATTCAAAGAAACAAAATCATTTTCTATATGGTTATAAAACATTATCATCAACATAATTTTAAAACAAATCGGGCGATGATTTGAGATTTTTGATCCTCTTATGCCAAAAGCTCCTCTTTGTACACTTAGATTATTTTTCAGTCTTTTTCTTCTTGTTGTTGTGTAGTTCAATAATTCTTTTTGTCCTATGTTTAGTTACAAGTGCAATGATTCATTGCAGTCCCATACCCACAATGAATCGATGTAACTAATCCAAGGACTAAGGAATGATTTCCCTACGTTATAGTGAGTCATTCTTTACACTATATATTCATTACCTTTCATATGCAATCTCTATTGATCATGCCATTAATTTCATGTTTTATATATTATACATTTCATATACATGATACTTTGGAATCGTTGATGTAGCATTAAGACATCACAAGTGAGGGACCAACATATGGGACCTCAACCCGAGGGCCTTCTTTAGCAAACACAGAGTCTGCTTCATTTGTTCATTCGTACTTCACATTATTAATTTCATTCATTCGTAAGCTGATGTAAACACCACCTATACCTCGGATGAATTTTAAGACTATCATTGGGATCATGAAGTGCAATGACCAAGAATGACCTAATGTCATTACTTGAATCTGATTTCAGCTCCTGATTGACTTGCACAAACACCTTCGGTATCGTTCATTTCATTATCTTTCATACTTTGAGGCTGGCCTCATTCTTTCTTTGGGAACTTTAACCTTAACCGACATAGATCATGTGAGTATCATGAAATTTAGTTTCAGCCTCCCAACGAAAAGAGGTGGATCACCCGCCAAAGTGACCCAAACATGCTAGCGTATATGGGGAGTCGAACCTTGCTAGATCCCTATATTTGCAGTATAGGTTTAAATACTAGGAGATATAAGAAGACCTATACCCGGCATGCCAGACAGTCTCATCTCATGAGAGTTACGTGAACCTCCGCCTTTCCCGAAGGAAGGCATCACCGCTCATAGCTAGCCTATCGGTGCTTAGTATAAAGTTCCATTACATTCAACTCATACATCATGGAAGTTGGATTCTAGCATTAGGGCATCATTGCTCATTAGATGATTTCTCATCTCATCATTAGTATTAAGTGTGAATTGTTGTTACACTTACATATAGAGTATGTAAGTGTAATTCAAAACTCTCTTAGATGAGTACTTTTAGTGACCTTTACTTAGGCTTGGTTGAGACTTTTCTCACCATTCTTCTTAGGCTCTTATCATGTTTTCACCATTTTCGTTAGCATCATATATTAACATAATTACTCACCTCATTACTTGAATGTTGATTTCTTCTTTATCTTTTAGTGTTGACTCAAGCATTATGGAGGCTTGCTTCTAGATTGAGATTTACTTACTTTATTGATGACTGGTCATCCTTACTTTACATTGATAAAATGTGAATTTTCCTTACATATCATCCTTTGTTGTTAATGAGACTGGCTCACAAATTCTAACACCTTCATACGTGAGTATTCTTTTAACATAGTAGCTTCGGTGTAAGTGAGACTTGTCTCACTTTCTTTAACACCCCATTCTAGTCACTTACTTACTTTAGACCCCTTTAATTATGTTATAACTCATGTTACTTGGTTACTTTAGTGTAGTAGATTCAGATCATCGTTTATGGACGATGAGCACTTCATTCAATGAGTTTCATGAGTTCATATGTCATTCTTTTAGAGCATGTTGGGAGCTGTCCCAATGAGTGGCATGCCCTTGGTTATGGATTCATTGAATTACTTTAGAAGTGCTTATAATATATTTGATAGTCTTACTACACAAGATTGACATATGATTAGTATTGACATAAACATTTGGGTATAGATTACATAATCATCTGTGTTGGCATAGGCCAATTTTACATTCTTTCATGCTTGGTTGGATATGTATATTATTCATTAGCCAATCTTTTAATTATTTAACATAATATTATATCCATTTTAATGCATCCCTTTTGGACAATGTATTGTTAGCCATTTTATTGGCAATAAGCCAAATAATCACTCAAATTATGATTTCATGGAGATCTTTTTAGCCAACCTTATAATATAACTTTAGGCATAACATTTTTAAAAATCTTGAACAGCATAATATGATCACTTAACGAACACAACATCATCAACAAGTCACATTTATAGTAGGTATACACAACAAACCGTAATCATCTTTATACATAACAATTTCTGACACATCTTAACGTAATATCATTCTCTTAACCAATCTTGGTCCATGAATTTAGGGCAACCTTTGGAAGACATATTGGACAGAATCATAATATTTGATGAATTTACACCTTCATAACGTAACAATAACAGAAATGCAACATTCGGACAAACACATCAACACTTAAAACAATTCGGGTGTAACTAACACATTGTCGGTTCATGATTCACATTTTAAGCACTTAAACTTATACGATCACAACTTCATAGGTTAATCGACAATCATAATTCAAGAACACAACACATAAGATCAGCCAACACCACATACCAACAACATGATATCTAACCTATTCAACATGGAATCGAAAAGGATACTAGGGACAAAGGATTTTGACGAGAACACGCGAACAACCCTAGTTTTCAAGATCTTTGAATCGTTGGAAAGAAAGTTCTCTTATATAAAGAAGTACAGGATATAAAACCATACCTTATTTAGAACTTAATTTACGAATACCACCTTCAATGAAACTTTGAAGAAACCTTGAAATCGCCCTACAAAATCGATAAATTTTCTGCCTTTTTTCTTGGGTTCGTTGCTTACTATTCTTGCGTCGCCTTTTCTTTGAGTTTGAACGTGATTTTTAAGTTTAAGAACTGATCTTGAATTATACCACTTAGGTTTAATAAGTTAATTTAATAAACTAATTAACCAATTACAAAAATGTGCCTCCTAAGTTGACTAAAGATAGGAGAACATAACACTGAGTCAAATCTTGAAATTGGTGTTGACTATGGTTTCGGTCAACATTTTAACTTTAAATTAATAAATTAAATCGTAAATTTAATTAATTTATGGACCTAGGGTGAGTACTAAATTACCCCTAAGTCATTGGACCTATAATCAACCCTTTAGGACTATCCTAGGTTAAGTACTAGGATGTTTCTTGAATTATACAAGTTTAGTGTAAATATTTCATTTTGATCATTTAAACAAATTAATAAAATTTCTAATTTAATTAATTAGGTGACCTAATATAATTACAAAAGTACCCTTAAGTGTTTAGGACCATAACCAATCCTTTGAACCATCCTAGGTCAGGTACTAGGTTGTGTTTTTCTTGTTTTAAGCGAAATCTTGAAATTGTTTTGTGATTTCGGGTTTTCCCCTTTAAATTAATTAATTAAGTGGCTAAATTAATTAATTAAATATCCTAGTATAATTACTAAAGTAACCTTAAGTCGTTAGGATCTTAACTAACTCTTTGGAACATCCTAGGTTAGGTACTAGGTTGTCCCTTTCTTGTCTTAACCGAATCAGAAAATTTCCTTTTTATTTTCAGTTTTATACCTTTTAAATTAATTAATTTATTTGCTAAATTAATTAATTAGGTAACCTAGGGGAATTACTAAAGTACCCCTAAGTTGTAGGACCATAACTAACCGTTTGGACCATCCTAGGTTAGGTACTAGGTTGTCTCTTTAACTAGTACTAGGTTAGTGTCAACCCCGTTTTGGTCCTAGGTTGTCGGATGCACTAATGGGTCCAATTCGGTTAGTCCTAGGTTATTCAGTTATTTAGGGCAGTAGGTTAGAGTCTAGAATTTGTAGAGAGGTTAGGCCCCACATGGAGTGGTCCCTTGTGCATAGTTTTCCCCCTAACTACCCTAACCGAATTCGGTTAGGGTGGCCCCTCTTTTGGAAGCTTCTTCACATGTCTTGCACATGTTCTTGCACATGGGTTGGTTGAACTTTCCTAACTAACTATTATTTATGGTTCATTTGGTAATGTTTACTTATTTTCCGAAGGATGCTCACTATGTCTTTGGGCACTGTTTAATCTACATTATCCTTTTAAATGGTCATGTGTTATGGTACTAGGCTTGACACTTGGATGCCTAGTAGCTCATGTGATTTTTATAGACGACTTTTTAATTAGATTAGGGTCTTAATTTCAGGTACATTCATTGCACAAACTCATAGATACTTGAAAATTTGGCTAACACTCTCTAAGCCAACATTTTCTACTATGCCCAATATTTCTAAATATTAGGCATTGGGATGCCTATTTACATGTGATACACATTCTTAAGAATCTATTGGGATTCTCATTAAACGTATAATTTTCCGGAATGTTACAATTAATAGCATTCTAGCATTTTAGGTGGATCCACTTGCTAGGTCCTATGGGACAACATAATTATGGAACTAAGAGATATATATCGGACCCTCTACATGCCCATTAGCATTGGAATCGTCATGTCATGAGAAACCATGGGTGAATCTCCCTCCAAGGGAATTCAACACCTCCTGTGGAATTATAGGTGAATCTCCCTCCAAGGGAAGTCAACACCTTATGAGAAACCATTGGTGAATCTTCTTCCAACGGAAGTCAACACCTCTCATTGTCAAGTTCACTCGGTGCTAAGCTCAGCTCCCTTTTTAGGAAAGCCGTTATTAACCATATTTCATATAATAGGCTTTAGGAGTATTAACCCCTCGTATGCTTAGCTCATAGTTTATAGATGAGTGTGTCCTTACATCAACCTATATTATGTTAGAAAACCTTTCACATGGACATAACATATTCAAGTTTATTCTAGTTTAGAGTACACTTGCAAACCTTTCAAAGGACTCTACTTACTAGGTTATCATACATACTTAATTATGCATTCATTCATGTGTGTGTATATGTTCATACATGAGGAAATCTTTCACATACAACATTTAGACACTACACATATGCATACTTCATCATATCATATTCTTTCATGTTCATATCTTAATCATGCATTCATATTCATATACATAGAGTAATCACCATAAGAACTATTCTATCAAGGTATGGCATGTGCAATGTATAGGCAAAGTCCCATATCCTTGCCTACACTAGTACACCTATCAAGTCATCCTAGTTAAGATATAGATTCATACTTTCATAGATCATAGGCATTACATGCATAGAAGTTGACATTGTGTGTCACGTCCGGGGAGCACCCCCTAGTAGTAACATGGCGTACTTTACCGCTTGGAGGTCTTATACAAGACCATAGTTATCATTCATCGCATTGTAATAGATAAATTTAGAAGAAAATTTAAAACTTTCTTAGCACATCATATGCTAGAACACTACTAATATATATATATATATATATATATATATATAAAGTATCACCATATATAGTTAAAGACTCTAGTCTCTTTTTCCATCCTAGACTCAACATCATAAGAGTACTTTAGGGACACGACCCTTATAACCTAATACACAAGTACAATAATAAATTTTTTTTTACAGTAAACTAGACATAGGACTTCCTTAGACCTAAGAACTTTTTCTTTGAGCTTGTGAATCACATATCAATCTCCTTAATCATAGAGACGTCCCTTAAGCATCCATAACCTACACTATGTTAAAAGTAGAGAAGAATGGAGCTAGTACAAGAATGCACTAAATATGACAACCATGCAAAAACTTGCATTTCAAAGGGATTTTTTTCCTTGAAATCACATTTAATCCCTTTTTGTGAAATCTTCATATAGTCATATTCAATATTCATATAACATATAAAAATAAAATGAATTTAAGGAAAAATTGATGTCACATTATAGTAACCTATTTTCCCTTTACAGTATGTATTTTCCTCTTTACAATGAACTTATTCTTTTAACTCATTAACCTCCCAAGTAACCCTCTAATGATACTTGGTGTGATGCATCACCTTAAGGTCACAAGGAAAACCATACCTTCAACTTATATAAGCCAACACATACCATCATAGAAGTATAATACATCAAAGACACATTTAAGTCAATACCATATGAATATTACAATAAGCTACATCAGCTTACACATATACTAAATTCACATCACATCAATGCATTATAAGACCTTACTCACAATCCTACTCTAAGTCTACTAGTGAAATGTATATGTGAAGCCCCATAACCTAACACATACTTAGTAAACCTACCTTAAGAACACAAGCCTTAATACTCTATTTCATACATCAACAAGTAAGTGGAGACAACTTCATTCATGTCAACAACCTTCATCTTGTAGTCACTAAGATGAATAATATGAATATAAACAAGACCACTTAAATAGTATTATACCATGAATTTCATCACAACAAGTAGACAAATGCTACAAAGTCATGCATAAGGAACATATACATAGACACATGCATCAGAACACCTTCCTAATACTTCCCTAAAGAGCCACTTGTGCAATGCATAAGTAAATTCGCATACCCCCACCTATACTAAGCAACTACCATTAGGTTTTCCGAGTTAGGTCCTTACATTACTTCCATTGTCCATTGTACGTTAGTGAAACTATAGCCTTTACCGACACTAAGTACATGGGTGCTAAACATGGAATTTGGTGTTGTAGAGACGTACACCAATGGAAGGTGTTCTTACGTATCCAAGATAGAACATTAACACATGCTAGCATATTAGTTGATATCACTTACTAGATCCTATGTGGCAAGCATAGTTATGGAATTTAGAGGTAAATGTGAAAACTCTCTTTATGCCATTGGGGAATTATGGTTATTCACTATGGAGACACTCTTTATGCCGATTTAGTCACACCTCATGAGTATTATGGTGACCTACCTAATACAATGGGAAGGGATACCCCTCAATTTCAAGTTCTCTCGGTGCTAAGATAAGTTCCCTTTATGGAAAAGTCTATTATCAATGTTACTTTATAAAATTAGGCTTAGGAGAGTCATCCCCTCATATGCTTAGATCAATAGATCTTAGATAAGAATTCAACAACCTATATCATGTGAGAAACCCTTTCACATGGACATGGCATATGTAAGCACCTATCTAGTTTAGGATATACTTGAGCACACCTTTCAAGGCTCCTCATTGACTAGATCTTCATGCATGTGTGTGTGTATATTTATGTGAGCAAACCTTTCACATAACACATAAATGTCACACATGTTCATATATCATTTCATAGTCCATGTGTATAACTATATGAGCAATCCTTTCATATAAACACACCAAGACACTATGCTTATTCATACTTCATATAATATACTGAACATTATAGCATATAAGTCATATTCATAACATATTTATACAGTCCTATTCATGTACTTGGAAGACCAACCTAGGAACTATCCTATCAAGCCACACATATGAATGTATAGGCAAGGTCCCATACCCTTGCCAATACTATTACACATATCAAGTCATCCTAGTTAATGGAACACATAGCATACTTCACATACATTTACCTTTCGTACATAGTAGTAGACATTTAGTGAATAGGAGGACTACCTTCATTAAACACCATGACCCTTTTCTACATTGTAAGCATGCATAATGTGTGAGTGTGTTTACATTTGTCAACATGATCACATCATGGCTATGAACCAACACATTGAGGAATCCAACCTCTTAGGACCATAATACACCTTCAAGAATACACCACAAAATACAATTTATCATAGGAAACAAACAATCTTCACATTAGATTCAAAACTCCTAACCTTATCTATTCACGCATTCACATAAGGAACATGGGTAGGGGTCATTAATCCTTAACACTTCATTGATAGATGCACATACACATGATCTTAACATAACTATAACACTAGCTACATAACCTAGATTCACAACAAGAATGGAAGACTAGGCACAAATTACTCATAGTGTGATAATCATAACCACACACTCATATATTCATCAATTTGCCTTCAACTCCATAGTCAACACATATATATAATGAGAATAAAATAAATACCGCCACCATAAGTGGACCATACCACACAATGTCATCCAACACTTCATCAACAATACTATAGAGAAGTAGAGAAGCAAGAGAGTAGAGCAATTCTGACCAATTATTTAGCCTTAGATCATCATTTATCAATAAAATTGTTTCATCAACAATTAAAGTATAGGTATGTAGCTAAATATACATTATCATAAATGAAATCATACTCAATTCCATAAAAGATCAAGATACGAACATAGGCACTAAACAATAATTCAATAGAGAATAGAGAAAATAGACAATCCTAATAATTCCCTAAATCCTTGATCATCAATAATATTTATCAATAATGTAATCAAAAGAAATCATGCTTCATCTAACCTAAAATCGAGATCACATCACATACATAGCACTATCAATCAATAGACTAGAAGAACCTAGATCAATTCATACAAAGATTTCTTTACTTTGGTCATATAAGATTCATACCCATAATTAAAACATAATTATTACCTAAGGCAGTAGCTACATTCATCTTCACACAATTGAATTCAACATTCATATACTTTAAGGTCAATGTTATAGTGAACACATAGAGACATAGGTTAGTCTTATTCAAATCTTCATATATAGATTCCATGATCATTCATCAACAATTCACCATCAGCATACAAAATAAATAGTAAACAGAAGCAATTCAATGTGATAGAATCACAAATCCACCAATAACAAGCCACAGTCACAATGTCCATGCATAGGCTAAATCGAGTTTGGGAGTGAACATGGGTTCACAATGCAATTGGATTGAAATTCACGCTAAAACAAATACATTATCATTAATTCATCATGATTAAGCTTTTAAAATGTTTATATTAAGAACCCATGGCTAGATTGAAGAAGAAGAAGTTTGATCATTAAATCTCTTTTGAAAACTTTGAGAAGAACTCTCTAGATTGAAGATTAAAAAGAGATGAAGGATCATCATACATTTATTTAGAATAAAACCTCCAAAACTTGATGAATAATACATGGGAATCCAAGCTCCAAGATGTACTTGAGATTCACCTTTAATGGAGGTTTCTAGAGAGAATTGGTTTTGGAGGGAAAGTCTAATTTGTGTAGAATGGATTGGAAATGGGTTGTTAACGTTTTTGATAATTTAAATACACCCAAAAATAATAAAATAAACCAAGTATGTTCAGGTTAGGACGTGGGGTGAATTTCATCTTCACTCCTTAAATAAAACATTCACAGGCATGCAATTGCAGACAACCATGGACGGACAGCATCGACTGGGCTTCGACTGACGATGGGGCATCCTGCTGCTGCAGCATTGGTGATTAAAAATACTTCTTTGAGACACAAGGATCACCAAGAAAATTCTTGATCTACACCTCCCATCGATGGGAGATGATTAGGAAATGGGGCGTCAAATTGGCTCGTCGATTGACACAGCCAAGGCAGTGTTACGACAGCCTATTGGTCATTCTTGAGGGACTCTTGTGGGGTCCTTGGAAATTCGTACCTAGACGTTTCCAATGCAAATATGAACACTAAAAAGTCAATGACCTTCCACATCAGTTTCATCCAAAAAAAATCACACGCAACACGTCCAAACATGCTAGGCACCATCAAGACACAGATGCATGCCTCAATGGCTAACTTTTGAACGTCTTGGACGTTACCTCTTAACTTCATGAAACTAAACATACTTCCTACAAAATAATTTTAATCACGTAAGGACATCATAATCTCATGACACACACATAAGCACATAAAAACACATAAGGCCCCTTAAGTGACTAGTCATCGAACGTCTTGGTCGCCCCTTGATATTTTACTTAGAAATGACTCCAAATCACCCATACATACTTTAAGACACTTAATTAACATGTTAAAAATATTATATTCACAAGTGGTCTCTATAAACCCTAACTCATTTTTGGGGTCTTACAATATTTCCCACTTGGGAACATTCGTTCTCGAATGACACTTAGAACACTTAATCACAACAAGGACTTCAATGAATCATTGAGAATCTCACAACAATCATAACATCATCATATTTAAGTTAACGCACCAAACTTACAAGAAACACAACTTCAAACCATTTAGCACACAATTCAATACAAGTATGCAAAACTTCTATTCGCTCACTCTTTAATAAATCAAACACATAGGCTCTTATCATGTTCATAGGAGAAACATCCTTCTCCTAATAATAACATGGTCATTACACTTCATTTTATTAAGAACTCATCTTGCAACCATCTTTAAGTGGAAATTTCAACAACACTAAAAAACTAGTAGGCACTCATACTTCAATGCACATAGACTTGACTCAGTTGAATCAACAAGGATCTTTATTTGTTAGACCTAGTGCCATGAGGATCATACTCAACAATACCATGCTTAGTTGTGCATATGGAGGATTTTCCTTCTTCTCAACACACTTACATGTCTAATGAGTTCACACCCAAGCAAGGCACAAAAGTCAACTTTACTGTAAAATGAAAATTTATCAATTATTAGCCAAAGCATGTTCATAATTTTCTTCCGAATGAAGCCAAAATGATAATTCACACCACACACGTCACAACAATAGGAAACCATTTCACAACGTCTCAAAGTCTAGCCTAACACTAGATTTCATAAACATGCATCAATTAAGGAAAGTCTTACAATTTATAGGCACACACAAGAATAATAGTGAGACTACAATCATGCTTTCCAAACCATACAAATCACATAGTTTCTCAAGAGATTTAACAATTTCATTTCAAGGAGACTCAAATTTCTCATTATAAGACTAAACCTTACAGATCAAAAGTGACTTCAAACATGCTTCTTACCTTATCAAATGAAGTTAAATGCACAACTAGCATATTAAGATACACAATCAACATGAGAAAACCATGCAGTTAATCAAAATTTCTTTTCAAGTACTTTAGAATCTTCAAAATACTCTCAATGTAGTGTCAATCAAGACATACCTAACATATAGAGGTCATGCGATTCATACTTTATGAAAGCTCCTATCATGAACAAACTTACTAAGAATTCATTAGTTTCAAGATCAAGTAAGAATGAAAGAACAAGGTAGAAATATCTACAACCTTACTACTCAGATCACCATCCCCCACTTAGGGTAAAACCAATTAAGAGAAACTTAACCCAACCTCAAGAGGATCTTAACTTAACAACCTTCATTTTCATCAATTCAAAGTGTACCATTTCTTAATGAAGATATAGCAAGTTAACCAAGGCATTCTAATCCTTATCTCCTAGGCAAATTATCCCCTATCATCAAGTTAGGTCATACTACCCAACCACATAATGATTTCAACAATACAATAGACACCAAGGTCATACAACATTAGGGGAAAAAATAAATGAGACTCGACCATTGGGACTCTTCCTTTTGACAACCTTACATTAAGGTGACTTCTAGGTCAAATAAACTCACATCATCACCCTACAAAGATAATCATGCCACCTTCACACCTAGGATCAAGTCTATACAAAGGACTCCAATTCATACAAGGAAACTATGATGATGCACACATATACAAAGGGAAACATTGAAAACTTTTAAACACATATATATAGGCAACATGCATCTTTACAATTTAATCATATTCCAAAACATTTCAAGTTTAACCATATTATAAGACTATCATCATGCAAAGTAATATAGTAACACATCATTCCAAAAGAGACCCATATTAACCATATCAACTTCTAACATGCTTTAACCATATCATGACACATAATTCTCAACAAAACATGTCATTTCACATAATTCTCATATATAGCCACAAAGGACATCTTATCCACATAACCTATCATTTCTCATATTTCAATTACATAGCCATAATTTGTATCACATAATCAAAGCATGTCAAAATTCACCTTCACACATACTCATGAAACCATAAAACCAAGTTAAGAATCAAAACTCATCTTTTCTCCCTCAAGCATAGAGAAACCATCTCATCGAAGCAATCACATATAAAAGACTACCAGAAAGGAAAACATAGAGAGATATCTTATAGAGTTAGGTTCTATGGCATGACATGAGAATGATGAAAAAGGGAAACTCTATCTTCCTATAGCCTCTCACTCATAGATGTGTCGCGACTCACACCGATGATCGAGATTGTACAAGACGTGGCAATATGAGACTTTAAGAACCTAAAACCACTTTCATAAAACTCATGCTCTGATACCATGTTTGTCACATCCAGAGAGCACATCCTAGAAGTAACAAGGTGTATTTTATCTCTCAGAGGTCTTATTCAAGCCCATAGTTATCATTCATCGTATTATCATACGTAAATGTAGTAGAAAATTTAAAACTTTTTTAGCACATCATATGCTAGAACATTACTTAATCATAGAGACATGCCTTAAGTATCCATAACCTACACTTTTTGTAAAAAGTAGAGAATAATGGAGTTAGTAAAAGAATGCACTAAGTATGACAACCATGCAAAAACATGCATTTAAAAGGGACATTTTACTTGAAATCATATTTCATATCGTGTTGTGAAATCTTCATATAACTTTGATACAATACCATTTATACAATTCACATACCTCATGTAGTCATATTCAATATTCATATAACATATAAAATCATACAATGCATTTAAGGCACCATTGGTATCACATTACAATAACCTATTTTCCCTTTACAGTAAGGATTTGACTCTTTACATTGAAATTATTTTTTAAACTCATTAACATCCCAAGTAACCCTCTAGTGATACTTGGTGCGATGCATCACCTTAAGGACACAAGGAAAACCATATCTACAACTTGCATAAGCCAACACATACCACCATAGAAGTAAAATACATCAAAGACACATTTAAGTCAATACCATAAGAATATTACAGTAAGCTACATCAACTTACACATATACTAAATTCACTTCACATCAATGCATTATGATACCTTATTCACAATCCTACTGTATGTCTACTAGTTCAATATATATACGAATCCCCATAACCTTTCACATACTTAGTAAACCTATCATAAGACCACAAGCCTTAACACTCTATTTCATACATCAACAAGTAAATGGAGACAACTTCATTCATGTCAACAACCTTCATCATATAGTCATTAAGACTATTATTATGGACATTCAACAAGACCACTTCATATAGGCTCATGCCATGCATTTCATCACAACAAGTAGACAAATACTACAAAGTTATGCATAAGGAACATATACATAGACACATGCATTAGAACACCTTCCAAAGACTTCCCTCAAGAGACACTTGTGCAATTCATAGGTGAAGTCTCATACCCCTACCTACACTAAGCAACTCCCCTTAGGTTGTCCTAGTTAGCGTCCTTACTTTACTTCTATAGTCCCTTTCACTATTGGAACACTATAGCCTTAACCGACACTAAGACCATGGGTGCTAAACATTGAATTTGGTGTTGTAGAGACTTACACCAATGGAAGGTGTTCTTACCTTGCCTAGGTAAAACATTAACACATTCTAGCATATTAGTGGATATCACTTACTAGATCTTATATGGCAAGCATAGTTATGGAAATTGGAGGTACATGTGAAAACTCTCTTTATGCCAAATGGGGCATTATGTTTATTCACTATGGAAACCCTGTTTATGCCTATTGAGACATTGTGGTTATCCTCCTCATGGGTTTTATGGCGACCTATCTTCTTACATTGGGAAGGGACACCTCTCAATTTCAAGTTATCTCGGTACTAAGCTAAGTTTCCTTTATTGGAAAGCCTTTTATTAACATTACTTTATAAAATTAGGCTTAGGAGAGTCATCCCTAATATGCTTAGCTCAGAGGTCATAGATGAGAATTCAACAACCTATATCATGTGAGAAACCTTTTCACATGGACATAGCATATGTAAGCACCTATCTAGTTTACGATACACTTGAGAACACCTTTAAAGGATCCTCTATTGACTAGATCTCTATACATGTGTGTGTGTATAATTATATGTGAGAAAAACCTTTCACATAACACATAAATGTCACACATGTTCATCTATCAATGCATAAGTGTATGTGTATAATTATATGACAATCCTTTCATATAAACACACCAAGACACTATGCACATTCAGACTTCATCATATCATATACTTAACATCATAGCATATAAGTCATATTCATAACATGTTCATACAATCCTATTCATATACTTAGAAGAACAACCTAGGAACTATCCTATCAAGGTACACATGTGTAATGCATATAAAAAGTCTCATACCCTTGACAATACTAGTACATCTATAAAATCATCCTAGTTAATGGAATAAATAACATACTTCAAATACATTTACCTTACATGCATAGTAATGGACACTTGGTGAATGTGAGGAAACCCTTTCATTAGACACCATGACCCTTTGCTACATTGAAAGCATGCATAATACGCGAGTGTGTGTACATTGGTCAACATGATCACATAATGGCTATCAACCAACACATTGAGGCGCCTAACTTTTAGGACCATATTAAACCTTCAAGCACAGACCACGTAACACAATTTAGCATAGGAGACAAGATAATCTTCACATTAAATTCAAGACTCCTAATCTTATGTATTCACACATTCACATAGGGGTACATGGGTAGGGGTCATCAATCCTTAACACTTTATTAATGGAACAACCTACACATGATGTTAACATAACAATTTACTTCTTATAACACTAGCTAAATAACCTAGATTCACAACTAGAATAGAAGACTAGGCACAAGTTACACATAGTGTGATCATCATAACCACACACTCATTCATTCATCAATTTGCCTTCATGGCCATACTCAACACATTTATATAATGATAATAAAATTAACATCGCCACCATAAGTGGACCATCCCACATAATGTCATTAAAGGATTCATCAATGATACTACAGAAAAGTAGAGAAGTAGAAGAGTAGAGCAATTCTTACCAATTCTCTAACCTTAGATCATCATTGATCAATACAAGTATTTAGTCAACAATTGAAGTATAGGGAATTATCTAAATATACATTAACATAAATGAAATCATATTTAATTCCCTACACAATGAAGATACTACCATAGGCAGTAAACAATCAATTCAATAGAGAGTGGAGGAAATAAGAAATCCTACTAATTCCCTAAAGCCATGATCATCGATCATATTTTATCAATAATTTCCATGTTAGAAATTATCTAAAGAGATCATTACTCAAAAGGAATCATTCTTCATCTAACCTAAAGTTGAGATCACATCACATACATAACATTATCAATCAATAGACTAGAAGAACCTAGATCAATTTATACCAAGCCTTCTTTACTTTTGGTCATAAAAGATTCATACCCACAATTAAACTATGATATTAACCTAAGGCATTAACTACAATCATCTTCACATAATTGAATTTCAAATTCATACATTATAAGGTCAATATTACGTCAACACATATAGACATAGGTTATTATTATTCGGATCTTCATATATTAATACACATGGATCATTAATCAACAATTTACCATTAGTATACATAATAAAAATTATACATAAGCAATTCAACGTAATAGAATCACAAATCCACCAATAACAAGCCACGATCACAATGCCCATGCATAGTAAATCGAGTTTGGGAAGGAACATGGCTTCACAATGTAATTTGATTGAAATTCACATTAAAACCAATACATTATCATCAATCATCATTATTACGCCTTTGAAAACATTTTAAGAAAGAATCCATGGCTAGATTGAAGAAGAAGAAGTTTGATCATGAAATCTCATTTGAAAACTTTGAGAAGAACTCTCTAGATTGAATATTAACTATAGATGAAGGATCACCATACATTTATTTAGAATAAAACCACTAAAACATAATGAATAATCCATGGGAATCCAAGCTCCAAGCTGTACTTGAGCTTCACCTTCAATTGAGGTTTCTAGAGAGAATTGGTTTTGGAGGGAAAGTCTAATTTGTGTAGAATGGATTGGGAATGGGATGTTAACATTTTTTATCGCTTAAATACACCCAAAAATAATCAAATAAACCATGTAGAGTGAGGCTAGGACGTGGGGTGAATTTCCTATTCACCACTTAAATAAAACAGTCACAGGCATGCAGTTGTAGGCAACTATCGACGGACAGCTCGACTGCACGTCGATTGTACGACAAGGTGTCTTGATTCTCCGTCATTGGTGACTACAACTTATTATTTGAGACACAAGGCTCACCAATCCAAGTGTTTATATACGCCTCCCAATGATGGGGCATTGATTGGGAAATTGGGCGTCAACTTGGCTCGCTGATTGACGCTGCCAAGGCAGTGTCTCGACAACCTTTGGGTCCTTCTTGAGGGCCTCTTGCGGGCCCTTGGGAAGTCGTATCAAAGCGTTTCCAACGTAAATATGAATATTATAAATTTTAGGACTTTCCACATCAGTTTCACCTAAAACAATTACACGCAACACGTCCAAACATGATAGGCACCATCGAGACACACACATGCATGTCTCAAGGGTTAACTTTTGAACGTCTTAGACGTTCTTGAACGTTTGACCTGTAAACTTCATAAAACTTACCATAATTCCTAAAAAATCATTTTAATCATATAAGGACCTCATAAGCTCATTACACACACATAAGCACATAAAAAGACATAAGGCCCCTTAGGTGACTAATCGTCGAACGTCTTGGTCGTCCTTTGACGTTTTACTTCGAAATGACTCCAAATCACCCATGCATACTTTAAAACACTTAATTAAAATGTAAAAAGATTATAGGAACAGGTGAGGATCTAGAAACCCTAACTCATTTTGGGGGTCTTACATAGTTCATATGAGAATCATTTCATTAGACACCATAAACCGATACTACTTATAGACATGCATGAGGTGTGTGTGTATATTGGACAACATGATCACATAATGGCACATAACATATAAGTGAGCATCCACCCTTCAAGGATCACAATACACATTCATGCATAGACCACACACGACTTTATAGCATAGGAGACAAGACATAATCAACATTGAATCGAAGACTTTGATATTGGCTAAGATCACACTGTCATGTAAATATACATAGGATGGGGGTCATTCACCATTAACACTTCATCATTGGCTGCACATAGACCATACATAACCCTAATAAGTTCATTCAAATGTAGAAGACTCCATCAACACGTAGCATATGATACTAGATTGAAAGACTACGGATATACTTCACATTGTGTTATCATCATACCCACACATCATAATTCATAAACTTGCCTTCAAGTTCATGATAAGCACATATAGATATTGATAATAAAGTAAACACTGACACCGTAAGTGGACCATACCACACAATTCCCTTCTAGGCCAATTCAACTACCAATTCTATATAAAGTAGAAGGAATAGGGAAATCTTACCAATTCTCCATGCTTTTATCATGATTGAATAATTACCAACAATTCAATATAAATTAACATAGAAGACAATGGTTACAATCAATTTAACATAATCTCAACATAATACAATTAACCTAACATCAAGATCACAATGCCCATATTATAGGCTAAATTGAGAAGTTTGGAGGATCATGGGTTCATCACAGAATTGGATAGAATTCATATTTAAAATAGTAACTAATCATCAGTTCATCATAAGCATGCTTTTGAAATAGTTTTGAGAAGGAACTCATGTCTAGACTGAAGGATATAGAGTTTAATCATGAAATCTCATTGAAAAACTATAATAGAATTCCTTAGTTGAATGAATAACCAAGGATAAAGGATTACCATACCTTATTGCATGAAAATACCAAGAAATCTTGATGAATAATCCATGGAAATCCATCAACCAAGTTTTTCTTGAGCTTCATCTCCAATGGAGATTTCTAGAGAGTTTGTTTTGAGAGGGAATGTTGAAATTTAAAGAATGAATTGGGAATGAGGTTTTTATGTTATTAACTAACTTAATATACCTAAAATACCCCATAATAACCGTCCATACTCTTTTTGGGACATCCCAATTCAACCCTTGATTGGCAGCATCTAACAGACTGGTTGCAGGCCTCATCGACGAAAGGGCAGTCGACGGACCGTGGTGCAACGAAGGCCCGTCCTTCACCTCTGTGGTTTATGAAAGAGATTGTCATTTTGGGGTTTAATATCCCATTCCTAACTGTGGAGAAACGGCCCCCATTTAGGGGGCATAAGTTGAAGTACGGAGGGTCGATTGCTAGCTCATCGTTTGGACACTGCCAAGGCAATGTCTAGGCAGTGTTTGAGTCCTCCTCAAGGACACCTTGGGTTGTTCTTGGGGATTCATGCCTAAACGTTTAGAACCTAATTATGATCATAAACATGTTAAGGACCTTCCCTATAAATTTGAGAACTAAACAACATGTAAAACATACCAAGGCACACTAGAACACACTAGCACGTTTAAGGTCTAACTTTCGAACGTCTCAGACGTTCTTGGACGTTTGACCTCCAAATCCCTTCAAATAAATGTTATACATTGTAAAACACCTAATCAACAATTATTAACCTTTTTAGGCACATGTGAATCTCTAGCTACATTAATTCATTGTGAGGGACCTTACAATATGCAGCAGGTTGAGGAGGAGAAGCTATGGGGTAGGGAAGCGTATAAGAACAATAGATCTTATACAGGGAGCGAGTCCAAACATTAGAAGAGTAATAGGTGATATTTCCAATAGAATAGAAGGGAACTGCTCCATCATCTGCTAGTGCACTTGCACCTAAGAACAAAGGTGAGTACAATAATCAGAACTTCAGATCTAAACCTTTTTATTCCTAGGGTACAATGGCACAAGGGGGTAGTAAGCAAACTGCATATGCAAGTGTGGTAGAAACCATTCAAGTAATTGTCGTGAGGGATCTACTGGTTGTTTCAACTTTGGTAACAATGGGTATTTCATGAGAGAGTGTTCAAAGAATTAGAAGGGAAATTGTAAGTTGGGCAATAGAGTGCAATTTTCTTCAATCGCTCCACCAGATAAAGCTGAACCTAGAGGGGCTACTTCTGGTACTGGCGGAGGAATAAACCGTTTATACGCTATCAATAGACGCCAAGAGCTAGAGAATTCGCCAGACATTGTTACTGGTATGATCAAAGACTTTAAGCTTACTGTTTATGCTTTGCTAGATCCAGGAGTGAGTTTATCTTTTGTAACTCCATATGTTGCTATGAATTTTGATGCTATTCCTGAGCAACTTAGTAAATGATTAAGTATTTATATACCTATTAGTAAATCCTTTCTAGTAGAGAAAGTCTACTATGATTGTGCCATTTCCGTCAATCACAAGAATACCATGGCTGATTTAATTGAGTTAAACGTGGAAGATTTTGATGTCATTCTTTGTATGGACTGGTTTGATGCCTATTATGCCTTAGTTGATTTTAGAGCTCGAGTTGTCAAGTTTCATTTTCCAAAAGATCCAATCTTAGAATGGAAATGTTTTTAAGTAGTGCCTAAGGATCGTTTATTTCGTACATTAAGGCAAGAAAGTTAGTTTTCAAGGGGTGTGTCTATAACGTCGTCCGAGTTAATGGCTCTTTTATTGAGATACCTCCTATTCAGTCAGTTTCAGTAGTAAAAGAGTTTCCAAAAGTCTTTCAAGATGATCTTTCCAAAGTCCTTCCTTAGAGAGCGATAGACGTCAGTATGGACATTCTTCAATATAATCGTCCTATATCTATCCCTCCATACATAATGTCACCAGTAGATTTGAAGAGCTTAGTGAACAATTAAAGGTCTCTTAGATCATGGCTTTATTCGACCAAGTTTCTCACCTTAGGGCGCTCCTGTGTTATTTTGTGACAAAGAAATATGGTTCTCATAGAATGTGTATAGATTAACGTAAGTTGAACTAGGTTACTATTAACAACAAGTATCATCTTCCAAGGATTGATGATTATTCGATCACATTCAGGATGCCACCTGTTTTCGAAAATAGACCTCAGGTCTGGCTACTATCAGTTAAGAGCAAGGGAATGTGATATTCCAAAGACACCTTTCAAAACCCGATATGGTCATTATGAGATTTTTGTCATATCCTTTGGTTTGACTAATGCACCAACAAGTTCATGGACCTTATAGATAGAGTCTTCAAACCTTAGTTAGATACGTTTATTATCGTATTCATTGATGACATACTAATCTATTCAAGTAATGAAGAAGATCATGTGAATCATATCATAATAGTTCCCCAGACTTGGAAAGATAGAGAATTGTATACCAACTTATCTAAGTGTGAGTTTTGGATTGAATCTGTGGCGTTCCCAGGCCACAATTTTTCATGAGAGGTAATTAAAGTTGATACATAAAAAAATGAGGAAGTGTGGAATTGTCTTAGATCCATATCTTTAACTTATATGAGGAGTTTCTTCGGCTTGGCTGGCTATTATAGGGGGTTTGTAGAGGGGTTCTCGTCTATTTCATCCCCTTTGACCAAAATGACTCAGAAGATTTTGTAAGTTTCAATCGTCTAAAGCTTGTGAGAAAAACTTTCAGGAATTGAAAAAGAGGTTGGCTACTGCTCAGTGACCTTACAAGAAGGTTCTCAAGGTTTTTTAGTGTAGTGTGATGCCTCTAGAGTTGGTATGGGTTGCGTGTTAATGCAGAATGGCAAAGTTATAACTTATGCCTCCAGATTGTTGAAGGTACGTGAGAAGAATTACTCAACCCATGACTTAGAGTTGGTTGTCATACTATTTGCTTTGAAGATATGGCGTCATTATTTGTATGGTGTGCATGTAGATGTTCTCACTAATCACAAGAGTCTTCAGTATGTGTTTACTCAAAAAGAGCTTAATCTCAGTCAAAGGAGGTATTTTTAGTTAGTATTATGGAATGTGCATTCTTTAATACATAGGTAAGAACTATGTTTTTGTTGATTCATTGAGTAGGTTGTGAATGGGTAGTACCACCCATTTTGAGAAAGAAAAGCGAGAGTTAGCAAAAGATGTGCTTAAACTTGCAAGCTTGCGAGTCTGACTAATAGATTCTATCGAAGGAGGAGTGGTGGTGATAAATGGGATTTAATCATCATTAGTGTAAAAAGTAAAATTCAATTAATTATACCAAGATCCATTTTTGCTTGAGTTCAAGTCAAATGCTCATGAGCAAAAGTAATAGCTTTCGAACAAGGGGGAGATTGTATATTGAGGATCAAGGAAGATTGTTTGTACCAATGATGGATGGACTCCAAAAGAGAATCATGGAGGAAGCTCATAGCTCCAGATATTACATTTATCTGGGTTCCATAAAGAAGTATCACAATTTGAGGGTGCAATGGTATGAAGAAGGGCATTACTAATTTGTTGCCAAGTACTCAAATAGCCAACAACTTAACGTAGAGCACCAAAATCTCGTGATTTGGCTTAGAATAAAGAGCTTCTAGAATGGAAGTGGGAGGATTAATATGGATTTTATCACAAGCTTGTCAAGGTCTCGCAGGCAGCATGATTCTATGCAGGTGGTCGTCGATAGAATGACAAAGTCAGCCCATATTTCTGCCGGTAAATATTACCCATTCAGCAGAAGATTATGCCAGGTTATATATTAAGGAGGTGGTAAGACTTCATGGAATCCTATTCTCCATTATATCATATGGAGGTGCATAATTTACTGCACAATTCTGGAAATCTTTTCAAAATGGCTTGGGTTCAAATATGAGCTTAAAAACTTCCTTCATCCTCAAACAGATGGGCAAGTGGAACACACTATTCAAACCTTGGAGGATATGTTGAAGCCATACTTGATTGATTTCAAAAGTAATTGGGATGATCACTTACCTCTCATCCAGTTCGCTTACAACAATAGCTACCACTCGAGCATTCAAACGGCTCCTTATGAAGCTCTTTATGGGAAAAGATGCAGATCTCTATTAGATGGTTTGAAGTTGGTGAAAGAGGGTTGATAGGACTATATTTAGTTCATTAATATATGGAGAAGGTGAAAGTGATTCAAGAGAGCTTGAAAAATGTGAAGAGTCATCATAAATCATGCACTAATGTTAGGACAAGGGAGTTAGAGTTTGAAGTAAATAATTGGGTTTACTTGAAAGTTTCACCGATGAAGGGTATTATGAGGTTTGGTTAGAAGGGGAAGCTTAGTCCCTGGTATAATGGACCTTATCAAATATCCAAGAGGATTTGCAATGTATCTTATGAGTCGGATCTACCACAAGAGTTAGCAGCGCTTCATCTGGTATTTCACATCTCCGTATTGAAGAAATGAATGGGTGATCCTTCAATGATCATACCAACTGAAAATATTGAGATCGAGTATAGCTTATCTTAGATTGATATTCTCGTTTAGATTCTAGATTGTCAAGTTTGCAAATTGAGAAGAAAAGAGGTATCACCAGTCAAAGTTCTTTGGAGGAACCAATTTGTTGAGGAAACTACTTGGGAATTCGAGGAGGCTATGAAGAATAGATATTCACATATCTTTGAATCTTTAGACAGTGCAAATCAAGGTACTAATTAACCTCTAAGTACTCATTAGATTATGACTGAAGACGTTATTTGTTTGTAATTGTTTGTTGGGGTATGGACATGATGTTACCACCCTTAGCCTAGAAGGAGTAATCTCATTCAAGGACGACAGTTTCCATGGGGGTGATATTGTAACATCTTGCAATTTGAAATAGCTAGGAAGAAACTAAGAAGTGGAAATAGTCATTTTTTGAAACAATTAAAATCTAGAAATTTACTTAAGTTAGGAAAAAAAGTGAGTTTTTGATCAAATTCAAAAGGCCAAAAGTTCTAGATAAGATGAGTTAGGATTATTTACATATCAATAGGAAAGATCTTGGAACGCTCTTTCAGACACCACCTTGTTTGCTCGATTACTAGTTTGTATGAGTAAGTTATGCCCTTTGGAAGTTGGGTTGTTTGTTTAAGGAAAGTCTAAATCTGGATTTTTGAAGAGTAGTTTAGTCTTTTCCTTAACTAATTATTCTAATTTTTCTTTAGGCGTTTAATTTGGGTAAAGTCAAAGTTTAGTCAGTTTTAGAAAAGTGAATTTCACGCTAGGGCTTGGAGAAAATAGAAAAGAGGAGAAAGAAGAACGTTCAAGATTCATCGAGATTAGCTTGTCGAATTCATCAAGGGTGACGCCTAAAATGGTATGTGATATCACATAGAGTTGGGCCCATTCACCCACGTGTCAATCATGTTTAATTCAATGATTTTGATCTTGAAATAGTTAGAGATTGATGTTCTTGAATTGTTTTTCATTATTGAAATTACATATGATTGATGGATTCTCTTGAGGCTTTATAGTGATGTTAAGAGTTGTTTATGCTTTGGATATCTGAATCTAAGAAAGTATTGAGAAAGGAAATCGATTTAAAAAATTAGGATTAAAAACTTTGTTGAAACATTCATCACGCATACCTGTGGAGGGCCAAGAGCGGCGTGCCCTATCTGCACAAAAGGGTCGGGGGAAGTGCGCCCAAATGGAGCATCACTAAATTGAGGCCTGGCGGGCGCACCATGGACACCTGAATTGGTTTTTTTCACCTAGTTTTCGTCATTCAGTATGTTTAAGCCATTCTAAAGTGTATTAACAATTCCTATTGATTTTGACAACTCTAAATAAATTCTAAACATCTAAAATCCTCTAGAAACATGAAGTACAACCGTGGATCCACAACATTAACTTCAAGGAAGGTCAAGAACTAAGTCTAGGAAATTCTTAAAGTCTTTTCAAGAAGTCTTTTGCAAATGCTTTTAACTTTGTTTTAACCCTTAAAGATCAAGACGAGTAAAGAGTAAGAGAGTAAAACTTGAAGTTCATTTTTAAGAAAAGGTATATGGGGACTAAGTATTTCCAAAAAGTTTAATATGTTTTCATATTTAAATAAGAACAGAAACTGAGATTTCCATAGAGTCTTTTAGCTAGTTTAAGAAAAGAGTAACTGATTTCTAAATTAAGCAAGAGAGGGAGCTTTGATTTCCAAGTTAGCCTTTGAGCTAAGTTTTGAGTAATTATCTCAAACCACAAAAAGAATGTATGCCTTTAAACATAAAGAGATAGTATATTTTGGGAGTAGATGTGAGCATTGATATGGGATATGTAGTCACCATGGGTAGAAAAGGGTCATACTTTTTAGATGATTCATTTAGTGCTTTTTAGTATAGACTAGTGGATCCACTTAATAGTTAAGGTTCTATACTCATGCAAAAGGTATAGGACAGCCCTGGAAGTGTGAGGTAAAACAATGAATCATCACTATAGCTCTTAAGTGATGGATGTGGGTTAGAGAAACTCCCACAGAAGTAATTGTATTTTATATGCATAGTTTATTGTATTTTACATGCATCTAGGAGTTATATTGTATCTTTGCATACTTACAGAGTTGACATTATGTCTTAACAACTTTTTTTATACTGCATTTGTTTTAAACTTCTTTATATTGAAATGAGTTCAGTTATGTTGTGTTCAGTTGAGCCAGGTAAGTTCGTGTTGAGCATGCCAACTCGCATTCTCGTACATTCAATGTACTGATGGTAGTTGATCTGCATCATCTTATGATGCAAACACAGGTAACTAGGATCAGCATCCACCACAATGTTGATCAGTGAGCAGTTCAGCGTCAGTTGGTGAACATCTTTGCATTTCAGAGGACTCCTTTTATTGCCTTTGGTTTTATTTCAAGTTCATTAGGATGTTGTGTGGTTTTCCCCAACATCCATCTTAGTTGTTTAGAGGTTACATAGATAGTTAGAATAGATAGTTATGAGTCTTTTAGACTTGTATTTCAAATGTTTTGCTATGAGACTTAAGTATCCATTTTGGCTAGTTTGAAATGATTTCTTCAATTCTAAGATTTTTCGTAAGTTCTTTATTTGAGGTTATTTTTATGAGGTTGAAGTCTTCCGCTGAGTAAGTAATCAAGGACAAGGGTTTGCTTAGGCTAGCAATAGTTTTCGAGCGTCAGTCCCACCCAGGGTATAGTTTCGGGGCGTGACAGTATTCTTACAAACATATAATTAATTTTTGCTACAGATATTTCTTAGAACTATCA
Organism: Solanum pennellii; assembly: GCF_001406875.1. Taxonomy (NCBI): domain Eukaryota; kingdom Viridiplantae; phylum Streptophyta; class Magnoliopsida; order Solanales; family Solanaceae; genus Solanum; species Solanum pennellii. Next base: position 52,650,528 of record NC_028643.1, read on the forward strand.
AAATATAGTTATCTAAGGTAATTCTTAAGAAATTAACAGAAATTATGAGATCAGAGGTAACACTTAAATATTCAACAAAAATAAGGGAAAAGGGTTAAAAATATCCCTCAATTTTGGTTTATTTTTTGATTATACCCTCGCCATTAAAATAAAATTAATTTTACCCCTATTGTTATGAAGTTCACCAAATATACCATCATTGAACGGAATCCCCAAAATTGACTCAAATTGACCCAGATTTTGTTTTAAAAAAACCATTTTCTTATTTTAACCCAATGACCCAATCCCATTTAGAATAAAATTCATTATTTATTGTCATTTCAGTAATCCAAGAGAGAATGCGCTGGTTTTTGACCTGATGCATGTATTATGTTTGTATAGTTTGTTAATCACCAAAGTGGCAAAACTAAAATGTATAAAATTATTCATATCGTCATAATTTTATGATATTATGTATGTATATGTATTTTTAGGTAAATGCACAAGTACCCCCTCAACTTATGCCCGATATCCCAGAGACACACTACTACTATACTAAGGTCCTATTACCACCCCCCTAACCTTATTTTATAAGAAATATTCTACCCTTTTCGGCCTACGTGGCACCATCTTGAAAAAAAGTCAACCACCATTGGGCCCACAAGATAGGGGTATTATTTTTTTTTCTATTTTCAATAATTTCATAGTTTTATAAACACTTAAATGCATCAAATATACTCTAACAAGAAAATATAATGGAATGATCATCACTAATCTTGACAAATAATTACATAAGTCCTGGTATTATATTCATATAGCCAAAAATTGAAAATCATCGATAAACTACTACAGTCCTACATATATTCATACTCTCTCTATTTATATGATAACTATTAATTCTTGAAATTCAAACTATGTGAGACCCACAACTATCATGAATTTTTTCGTAAACAACCTACATACACTTTTTTTAAAAAAAAAGTTATAATTGTTGTTTATTCATATTTTTAATGATTAATTTGTCAAATAGATCGAAAGACGAATACTTCAAATGAAACATGAAATTGATTTAGTTGATGAGTTTACTTAGCACTCATAGACTCTAAATCCTAGATCCGCCTCTGAATGTGACATTAACTACTCTTCTATCTCTCAACCCAAAGCCCATAACATTTCGTTATTTAGTTAACAAAACTTCTATTTCTACATTAATCAAGTTTCTTATGAAATGTGTTTTTTTATTCAAAATTTTATTCCTTCTATTTCATGAATCTTATATTTTATTGTGATTCATAGTGATTCATTGAAATAATTTAATTTCTTTTTGTTATTTTGGTGATTTATTTGAATTCTATTAAAAATTTTCAGCAAGGTTAATTAAAATTTGATCTTCTTTTTTAATCTAGGGGTGTGCAATATTTAGATTAAACGGAAAAATCAAATCAAACCAATTCAAATTAGAATTTAAATTTTTTTAGGTTTGGTTTTGGATTTACACTTTATTTTGTTTGATTTTTTTGTATGATTTCAGATTTAGAAACGCATGTTCCTGCATATGTGCGCGTGTGTTTAGGCTTAAGTTGGAGTTAATCACTTTTGTCCCTTTTTTATTATTTTCATTATGATTTAGTTTTTTAATTGGTTGAAATCTATAATTGATATACTTTTAAGTATTTTGTTTTACATTTTGCTAGTGATTTCTATTTAAAAGTGTATTTAAGAAATTCAGAGATTATTCTATTTATTTTTTTCAAATTGCAAAAATAATTCTCTAATATTCTAATTATTGATATAACTGAATAACCAAACTGGAAAAAAAATTCAAACTAAATCAAATTTTTGTTGGTTTGAATTGGATGACACTTCTTCAAAACCAAAAATCAAAAAAATATAAACCGAATAATACAAAATCAAACTGAAAATCAAATGCACACTCCTATTTTGTCCCCTTTTGGAGGGTTTTTCATATACTTTTTGGTTGCTTGGGAACTGTGTTATATTTAATAGCACAATAACAAATATGTGATGACCAATATGGATCCAATGGTGATGTTTGTTAACAAAACCATATAGATTGCTCTCTTGTTTGCCATATTTAGTATATAATTTGATTTTTTATATTAGGTACAAATACTTTGTATGACATTGCACTCTTCCTAGAATACTTGTATAGAGACAATTAGTCTATTTCCTTTATCGCAAGTTGGCTAATTTGTCTTATTTCATTCTCTCTTCTTTTTGGGCATAATAAGATATTAAGTTTTCATGAAACTAAGAGATGCTCAAAATGCACTATAACTAAAATTACTCTTTATCGGTAATAAATATGAACATTAATGAAATGGTTTAGAGCTTTTACAGACATTAATTTATTGTCATTATATTCAATATCGTCATAGACTGTAGGGATTTTATAAAGAGTACTATTTGCCTCTGAAAATACAAATTTAGCAACAATTAAGCTATTAATTATCGTTAAATATCATTTTTGCTTTAGTGATAACTCTTTCTTTTGGGTTCTTTCAAATAAAATTTTATAGAATTGTAAACATGGGTATAACCCAAAAGTCTATCTTTATGAAAAATGTAATAAGCAACACCCCTTTAATTTCTTCTTGATTGTTAGGAAATTAAGGTCATCTTTATTATTTTTGTATATTTTTTAGTTCAAATGCTCATAAAATTATGATGTGAGATTTTAATATGCTATGTATCAAAATATTTGTTTAGAATATCTAGTTGTGAACAGTTTTATTTAGAGGTTACCTACTGTTTGGTTGATCACTGTCTTAGTTCTTTGTAACTATATATTATAGCCATAACAATAATTATGGTTCGATTTCAAATAAGTTTGAGCCGGTGATATGAAACCTAAACAGTAGTAATGAATATTTTTGGACAATTAGGAAAAACTATTATGATATTAACAACTTTAAGATCATTTTTAACATATGCATAATACAACATACTATAGATAAAAAAGAGATTTATGGAGGTTCATAAGAAAGTAGTCAAACGTCCTTCATTTGAATTTAGTTAATTATGTGCTTGTATGGACGTGGTGTTCCAGTTTACTTAGGAGTGTTGATGTACGAGGCTTTTTGGTCTACTCTTTAATGACAGACGTTGTTCTTTAGTATCTTTTTGAAATATAGAAAATTTCATTACTTCGGACCAACTATTTTCATGGAGATTTTCTTAGACTTCTTTCTTATACTTAAAATCTCTCACGGACTCATAATTTGTGTACGACAAAAAAATTAATAAAATATAGCATGTTAAGATTTTAGTAGAACATTTTTCCTTAAGATAAATCGTTTTTGACAATGTAGTGTATGTATCAAAAATACGAATATTACCAATTTATCATATGTAAGTTTACTAAAATAGTTCGATCTCATGTAAAGCACGAATAGTTTACTTAGTCATTTCTATAAGTGTAGAATTTCTTTGAGAGACAGATGTCAAGAATATGGATGATCATTTAAAATTTGTGAGACAATTAGTGATAAAACATCACATGAATTATGAGATAAGCGTCTGAAAAATATTCAACGTTGGTTAAATTTGTTGTTGCGATACTAAACTTTTATGAGGATCTATTACCTCATTAGACTATTTAATACTGTATTTTACACATAAACATTTGCCCACATGAACATAAAAAATAATATAAATTATAAATAGTAATGTGTCCACTGGACACTTATATACCTTTAAAATATACTATTAAATAGTTCAGACGTAAAACAATCACACTTTTAAATAGTTCGGGATGTAATGGGTACTGAAGAAAGTTTAGTATTGCAATAATAAATTTGACCAAATTAAAGGTATTTTTCAGACGCTTATCCGAATGGTTATATGAGCTATACCAAAAGTGATAATCACATTATTATCAATTTATACCCATTAACATATACATATGTATTGAATATTTTAATATAAATACTAATTTAAAATGCACAACAACCATAGTTGCTCCACTATAACGCAATGATCTTTCCAATTCCAAATGTTAAAGTCTAGACTCCACTTTTTTTTTCATTCGTTCAACCTTCACAATAACACAAAATTCGGTATTGAATGAGAAAAGATGAAAACAGTTTAGTATAATTTCCAATCCTATGCATATTTTTTTTTAATATATGGTGTAGAAATTTGATTGATCGATTATTAGAGATTAATTGAAATGCGGGATACTCCCAAAATATAATTTGCACAATAGCCACTTAATTTATTTATTTTTATACATTTTTTAGTGTTAGGCTGGAAAAGTTAAAAACTGGGATAGGGTTGTGGGGTCAAGAATCTTTTCATCACTTTTAGAACATAAGGGATAAATACAAGTTTACAAAATACAATGAAGGCTCTTTTTATAATTTATTAAATATTTTTCTTTTTTAAATTCATTTAATTATTCAACAATTTTTCTTTCTCTTCTTGAACATTTCTTCTTCTGTATTTCTTTTTAGTATTTCAAATAGTTGAAATATTTTTTGTCTGATCTTCTTTCCCAAGTCGAAACATTGGTCCTCTTGTACCCATGGAGTTCATTTATCTTTTTCAAAGAGTTTTTATCTCCATTTTACTATTTTATTTGCATTGTAGTTTAGTTGATTTTTTATTTTAATGAAAATTTGATTGTTGTGTTATTCTTTTAATAATGGTTAGATTTTTTCTAACTCTTATGTTTATATTTTCTATTGGCCTTAATTTTGCTCCATGTTTTAGTTGAAATTAATGGTGTTCTACTTACTGTATTTTGCATTCTTCAAGTCTAGCATTATTGCAATTTGTTTTGCCTGTTTAATATAGTACTATTCTGTTTCAGTTAATAGACTAGTTTGATTGATAGATTAATCATTATAAATATGTTTTTGCTTATACATTGTAAAGTTAAAAATAATTAAAGAATATGTTTCTACTGCTTGCAACACTAACAAACATAAAGCTTGAGAAGTTGATCACTGAGGAAATATTTTTGTAAGAGTAAGGATGACGGTTTATCGTGATCATTTTAGAAACATTTTAATTGATCAAAATCTTTATGCTGATTCCAAGAAAATGTGTTTCAAACACTTGAGACATTTGCCGAAACATTTAAGATTCAATCAATAAATTATCTGTTATATGTTGTTGCGATGTGTTAAGGATAAAAAAAGGAGAAAGGTATTTTAATGTTGTGAACTTTTTTTTTCAAGATGATCAAGAACAAGAACATTACTATTGAGAGGGTGATAAGCTTGATCAAATAAAGTAAAATGAGAAAGGAGCAAAAGTTGAAGTGTGTTTTAGTTTAGTCCGTGCCCTCGGTGCTGCAGGCAAGAGACATGACACAGAAAGCAGATTCAAACCAAATCAAAAAAGTTGTTGATTAAAATTTCTTTCAAATTTATCCATTAGGATAAGAGTCTATTGGAGTAGCATAGAGGTGTTTGAAGTAGAAGATTGATTCAAACAAACAGAAAAGTAGATATTTAAATTATATTATAGTTATTAAATATTGAAAGTTTTGAGACATTCCATTGCAAAAGTGGATATTTAAATTTTTTTTTGTCACGCCCTGAGTCTACACCCCGATTGTTGACCTCGAGCAAACCTTTGTCCTGGCATACTTAACTCACTGGAAGACTCTAAGATTATTACAATGATCAAATGGACCTACTCAAATAACTAAATAATATAACTTTTAATGTTAAAAGAAATAACATTCAACTTGGCAAAAAATGACAACTCAACTCTTTAACGTAGAATAATAATGTAAAGACAATTGAACTACTAACTATCTACGAAACCTCTAAACAACTGAGATGGATGTTGTGCAATCCCTACAACATCCTAATCAACTAGAGTAAAAAGCACATAAAATGTTCCTCGCTAAGGTAACGAGGCTGACCAACAGTCTCTGAGTTCTCAAGTTGGACCAATGAGACGCTGGATGTTGATCCCGGTTACCTGCGTTTGAATCATAATACGATGCAAGCCAACAAATATCAGTATATTGATTGAACGATTATGCGATGTAGAATGCTAAAAAACATAGGCTCGAAAGAGATTATGAAATAAACTCTAACTTTGACTCTTCACAACTTATGGATACTCAACTCAATATAAAGCAGTAAAACACATGTGATATACAGCAACTCAAAACAATCTTATTTTGTTAAAGATAAATCAATAACAAAGTTAAATTTACTCATTTAAAGTAATATAACTTCTATGGGAGATTTCCGAATCGACAATCATCTCTATGAGCCTAAGCGATGGTACAACGTTTTACCTCACCCTGCCAATGACCATCCTATACCTTGCTATCGATATAGAACCATACATAACTTAGTGCATCCACTAGCTTAACTCAACTAATCATCTTAAAAGTATGATCATTTAATGTCCATGGTGGGTACATAGTTTATGGAGACTTGAGTTAGTTTGAACTTGCAGCCTTATAGTGGTGCTCAATACTACTCCCAAGAATGTGTGTAGGTCATATGTTTTTAAAACAACCTCTCTCTTAGGATTGAGATAATTACTCTACACTTAACTTAAAATCTCTCTTGGAATCAATATTACCATTTTTTTGCTCAAAATTCTTTTGCAAATCTCAATATCCTCATATCTTAAATGTGGAAACATTTATAATTGCCTTGGGAATACTTATTTCCCTATAACTTTTGAGAATGAACTCAACTCTTTACTCTTAGCTTAACTTAAGACATTTGTAAAAGACCTTGAAAACTTTGATGAACTTCACTTGACTTGACTCTTGACTTTGATGAACTTCACTTGACTTGACTCTTGACTTTGATCTTAACTCTTACTTGAATTTACTCTTAATTGATCATTTAATTAAATTATGGATTCAAGATTTGTGATTTGTGTTTGCAAAGACTTCTTGATGTTTAGGAATGATTTTGAATAGCGAAACTTGAGAAAAGTTACGATATCACCATCTTGGAACAAGTCCGCGACGCGGAGATGCTCCTAAACAATTATTCGTGAAACTTAATTTTGAGATAGACGAGTCCACATCCTGTCCGCGATGCGAAGAAAAATTTTGTTCATTGCTGGAGAAGGTCCGTGACATAGACCTGGTACCTATTCCTTTGTCCGTCTTTTTACTCCTCGTTTTCCATTCCCGATTCGCCTAAACTCGACTGTTATTCTCAAATTCATTTTAGATTTCGATACCCAAAATGTGTACACAAGAACCTAACTAAAAATAACTCTAAAACATAACGTAAATATCTCAGAATTCCACAATTCAACCCAATTCAAGAACAACATTCAAATTCAAGAATTCATGTCAAGAACATTAACTTTCAACCTTTTATAGGACGAATTGTGTTGAACTAAACATGTTTGGCACATGAGTGAATGAACTCAACGCTATGAGAGACTAATATACGTTGTAGGATCAAAATCTTGATGAAATCCACAATCCATACTGATCGTTCTTGGAAATTATTTATTTGCCTATTCTCCATTTTCTTGCATTTTTATCCAAAAGCCCTAACTCTATTTCTCAAATGAGTAGGCTAAACTAACTCAGTTTTTTGCCCCAATTAACATACTAAAAATGAATTTAATTAATTGGGTAAGGAAAAGACCAAATTACCCTTTTAATTTTAAAATTGGATATTTTCATAATCCAACAACTCAACTTCTAAAGGGCATAACTCACTCATTCGAACATGAAAATTTTCGAACTTGATGGCATTGGAAAGATTTTTTTAATGGTTTTCCAATCATATATGGAATTAAAAGTAACTCATTATGAGCTACAAGTTATGCTCGTTTTAAGTTGACCAAAAACTCACTTTTAACTTAATTACCAAATCTCCATATTTATAATTTATTTCCAAAAATAACTATTTTCAATTTCTAAAGTTCCTTCTAATTTCTTTTTAGTTGCGAGATGTTAAAATATCTCCCCCGTGGGAACATTCGTTTTTGAATAATATTACTCTTACTAAGTTAAGGGTGGTAACATCTAGTTCAAACACCCAACAAGCAAAAATGCAATAAATGACATTCTTACTCAAAATCTAGATAGTACTAAGAATAAAATTAGTACCTTGGTATGCACTTTTTTTCGGATTCAAAAAAGATATGGATATATCATCTTCATGTCCTCTTCAGCTTCCCTAGTAGCTTTTTCAACAAATTGGTTCCTCCAAAGGACCTTGACTGATGCTAACTCTCTGTTATCAACTTGCGAACTTGGTGATCCAGAATTTGCACCGGAATCTCCTCGTAAGATAAGTTATCTTTGATCCCAACATTTTCAATTGGAATGTTCAATGAAGGATCATCCATTCACTTTTTCAGCATGGAGACATAAAATACTGGATGAACCGCTGGTAGTTCTTGTGGTAGCTCCAACTCATAAGCTACATTCTCAATTCTCTTGGATATTCTATAAGTTCCAATATACCGGGGACTAAGTTTCCCTTGTTAACAAACCTTGTAAAACCCTTCATGGTTAAACTTTCAAGTAGACACAATCATCCACTACAAACTCCAACTCTCTTCTCCTAACATCAGTGTAGGATTTCTGAATACTCTAGAAAATTTTCAACCTCTCTTGAATTATATTCACCCTCTCCGTAGCTTGATGAACTAGATTTGTTCCTATCAATCCTACTTCACCAACTTCAAACCGACCAATAGGATATTTGCATCTTCTCCCATAAAGAGTTTCATAAGGAGCCATTTGGATGCTACAGTGGTAAGTATTGTTGTATGCGAACTCAATTAGAGGTAGGTGATCATCCAAATTCCCTTTGAAATTGATCATGTGTGCCCTCTACATATCCTCCAAGGTTTGAATAGTGTGATATGTTTTCTTGTTAGTATTAGGATGAAAGGTAGTACTTAAGTTCACCTTTGAATCCAAACCTTTCTGAAAAGATTTTCTAAATTGTGCAGTTAATTGTGCACCTCTATCTGAAGTAATGGATACGAGGAATTCGTGAAGTCTTACCACCTCTTCAATATATAACTTAGCATAATCTTCTGCCAATGGGTAGTCTTTACAGGCTAAAAGTGAGCTGATTTTGTCATTCTGTAGACAATTACCCAAATAGAATCAAGCTGCCTGCGAGATCTGGGTAAACTTGTGATGAAATTCGAATTAAACATCTCCCACTTCCAAACTTGAAGTTCTATATTCTGAATAAAACCTCCAAGCCTTTTGTTTTGTACTTCAACTTGTTGAGAATTCGGACACTTCGTAACAAATTCAGCAATGCCCTTCTTCATACCAGTCCACGAATATACTTCTCTCATATCAAGGTACATTTTTGTGGAACTCTGTTGATTTGAATATATGGAGTTATGAGCTTCCTCTATGATCCTTTTAGGTGTCCATCCACCATAGATACACACACTCTACCTTGATATCTCAATACACCATCTCCCCCTTGTTTAAAAGTTAATACTCTTTTTTTATGTACATTTCCTTCAATTCAAGCAAAATTAGATCTTGGTATTTCTTTTCTTTCACTTCTGACACTAAGGATGTTCATCTCCATTTGCCACCACTTCCTTCTGCGGAATCCATTAATCGGACTTCTAAGTGTGCAAGTCTATGCATATCTTTTGCAAGATCTTTCTTTTCTTCCTCGAGATGGGTGGACTACCCATACATAGTTTTCTTAAGGCATTAGCAACCACATTAGTCTTACATGGGTGGTTAAAAAATGCTCATGTCGTTATCCTTGAACAATTCTAGCCACGTTCATTGTCTAAGCTTAATCTCTTTCTAAGTCAATTAATATTATAGGCTCTTGTTATTAGTGAATAAATCAACATGGACACCATAAAAGGAGTGATGCCATATTTTTAAGGCAAAAACTACAACATCCAACTCTAAGTCATGTGTTGGATAATTCTTCTCATGGACTTTCAACTATCTGGAGGCATATGCTATAGCCTTGTCATTATGCATGAGGACACAACCCACACCAACTCTAGATGCATCACACTACACTATAAAACTGTGAGTAGCCTTCAGTAAAGTCAATATTGGGGCACTAGTTAATATATTTTTCAATTCTTGAAAGTTTTTCTCACTAGCTTCAGACGTTGTTCTGAGTCAAGTTGTTCAAAGGAGATGAAATAGATGAAAACCCCTCAACAAACCTTCTATAGTATCCATCAAAAACCCAAGAAACTCCTAATATGAGTTGGAGACGTAGGCCAACTCTGAAATTGCTTCTATCTTTTGGGTATCAACGATCTAATTCCATCACCAGGAACTATGTGTCCCAAGAATGCCATAGACTCACGACAAAACACACACATACTTGGCATATAACTCCTTATCTTTCAAAGTCTGAAGGACTATCCTGAGATAACTAGCATGATCTTCTTCATTCCTTAAATAGATTAGTGTGACATCAATAAAGATGATAAAAAAACATATAGAAATAAGGTTTGAAGGATTTATTCATAAAGTTCATAAACTCACATTGGTCCACCCATATTACATGACCAAAAACTCATAATGCTCATAACTGGTTCTGAATATCGTCTTTGAAATATCACATTCCCTATATTTAAACTAATGGTAGCCTGATTTGAGATCAATTTTTGAGAAACAAGAAACATAATAAAACTGGTAAAAAAGATCATCAATCCTTGGAAGAGGATATTTATTCTTGATTGTAACCTTCTTCAATTGGCGGTAATTTATACATATCCTAAGGGAACCATCCTTCTTTCTCACAAAAAAGACCTGACTGCCCCAAGGTGAGATGATGTGAGGCCAAATATATATATTTTAATTATTATTTAAGTCATATTTATTATTTAAATCTATTCTTTTTAGCATGAATATTATGGAATATACTAAATAGTGTATTTTATTTGTAGAAGTAAATTGACGTAAAGTTAAAAAAGATTGAAGCTAAAACGAATTATAGATGAGATGTTGAAGAAGGAAATCAAACAAGAAGCTTAATGGATTAAATTAATATAGTAATACATAATATATAAAGTCCAAAGATTTCAAACTGAAATTACTAATGGAGATTCAACGAACAAAAGTCTTGCCATTCAAACTGAAATTACTATGGAGATTCAACGAACAAAAGTCTTGCCACGTGTCACTCAGCGACGGAAGCAATACTATTTCATGCGGAATTCTAGTTCCGCTTGATTTTGGTTCCCAATTTGTTTTTGAAATAAATTCTTTTATTTAGGGCTTTCTACATCTATTAATATTTCATAGAAATACCTATTGGAGAACATTAATCTAGAGTAGGTACTTTAGAAGAGAAAGTCGTCAATACTTTTTAGGGTTCTTTTCTTCTTCTTATTTTCTTAGAAATTAGTAGCTAAAGCCCTTATTATGCGGTTGTAGCTACAAATTGAATGTTAATTATTAATAGATTTTGAATTCACTTTTGATTTTTATTAAGTTACTTTTATATTCTTGTTTTACTATTTCTTGACTGGTCATCTAGAGATAAATATATTGTCTAAATCTTGAATTGACCATAGGAGAGATTAGATAGACCGAATATAAAGAGTTTGGTCCGCCCATTAAATTTAGGAGATTAGTCTTTATGATTGACGCCTGTAAGAAGAACATCTTTCTTGATTACGAAATAGGATGAAATATAAATGCTCGCCAGTTAGTCTATTTTTCCCCGCTCAATGATGTAGTTAGATAGCTAACTAGGGTAGGCGACGAGAGGTGTGTAACCTTGATCATAATATCAACCCTATATACTAGTAATTTTACAACTTAGATAGTTCTAAACCAAAAATATAATACATGAAATCCAATATATGTTGCAACCCTGAGATTTTCCAAGTATTATAAGTAATGTTATTATTTTATTCCTTCATTCTTTTTTTTTGACATTCTTAAATAAATAATTAAAATTGTATAATTTGGTAAGAATAATTTATTTACAAGTCCTTTAGGTTCGATAATCTGCTTCTTTTAAGAGCCACTACATTACTTGCGCGACCATGCAAGTTGGTAGCAACAAGTTTTTGGTGCCGCTGCCCCCACTTTGAAATTATTTTTTTTCTAGGTCATACTTTTCTTTTTATTTATTATGTTTTTATAAATAAATAAATAAATAAATGACTCTTTGTTTTATGTTTGTAGTATTACTTTTTTTCCCTTTTTATATAATTTTTTTTTGCAGTTTCCGAGAATTCTGAGTATCCAAAATTTAAGCGAAAGAGCACATGTGATCATAAGTGTGGGGTGACGACCCTTGATGAAAATTGAGAGAACATGCTAGCTAGGCCTAAAGGCCCCAGGGAGTTTTCTAACCTTTGTTTTAAATTTTATTTGATGCTTTGGGAACATAGCATCTTTTTAAGTGTGAGGTGGAGGCATGAATTCTTAATTTTTACTGTTTATTGAGTCGTTTTTTAGAATGGGTTCCTCGCATTTTATTTTAGGTTCTTTTCCCGAGGATAGTTTCTTTTAACCGAGTGTATTTTATTTTTAGAAATCAATTTTTTTAGAGAAAAGAAAAGACCCTTTTGAATGGTGTGATACTTTCTATTTAAGCCTAATTTTTGAGAAGTTATATCTTGTGAATTCTTGATTGTGTGTGTGTGTGTGTGTGTGTGTGTGTGTGTGTGTGTGTGTGTGCGCGTGCGTGTGCGTGTGTGTGTGTGTATTTATTTTCTTTTGTAGTATGTTATTATTTTATCTCTCTTAGAAGTGGAATTGATCCATCTTGATTGATATTTGTGTCATGTGTGGTGAGATTTTATTTATTTCGTATTTTGTATCTTAGTCTAGAACTTGCTCTGTATGTTATTGAAGCGAAATAAAAAGTAATGCTTTGTTTAGGAGATTATAATAGGCTCTCTTTGATTTATCTTGTAATTTTAGTCTTTTCAGATATTATATCTCTATTTAGCCTTTTTGAGCCTATAGCCTTTTGTTGGTAGCCATATTTTGCCCTTGACTATTTGTTGAATCCCTAGTTTCTGCACCTTGCCTCCTTGAGCATTATAGCATAGACTTATTCTAATTATCAATGTTGAAAAAAATGGATGGTTGAGTGAAGATGTAATCAATGGTAGCGACAAAGCATTTAAAAACACTCTTTGAAAGAATGTGATGTGAAATAAAAAATAGATAAACAAAAGAAGTTACCTTGATGATGGCCTTGTCCTTCCAAGGATATTGTGAACCTTAAAACATGTAAAATGCGTAAGTTAGGGGTGACTATTGAAACTTTAAAAAAAAGGATTCAAACATTCTTGAGATGATGAGAATTAATTGTGAAATAATTGTTGAAGAGGGGAATGAAAAAAAAAAGAGAAGAAAATAATGGGTGATGTAGTCTAAAATTGCAGACTGCTTAAGGAAGTGTAAGTCACTATTATATAGTTTTCCTACTCGTCCTCTATCCTACATTACAAGACGTTAAAATCCTATTTGATTCTATTCAAGCATGCTTAATTAGTGGAGATGTACATAATAGGCAAGCATGTGGTTCTTTGTGTATACATGTGAATTTTATTTGTAAGTGTGAGAGTTACTCTTGATATGAAGTCCTTAATTTACATTCAATCTTTTGAATTGTGTATGCGAACTTTTTCTTTTTGTGAGGGCACTTGTTTCATGATGGATAGGTGATTTTATCAACTTTTTTTATGAGAATAGGTGAGCAAGTTTAAATTTGATGAGTTCAAAGTCTTTTCTTGAGATTAGGAGGTTAGAAATTTGTTGTTTATTTGGATGTCTTGCATAATGATTGAGAAATCTACTTGATGTTCTGGAAGTGATAAATTACCTAATTGTTTGTATTAACGAAAGTGATGACATTCCTAATTTGATTTATTTGATATGAGCTTTAATGTTGCTCGAGGACGAGCAAAAGTTTAAGTGTGAGTTATTGATGTGAGAAATATTTTAATCATTATTTGTCTCACATTTAATATTTATATTTGTCTTTTTTGAGAATGAATTCTATGGATTGTGCTAAATAGTGTATTTTATTTGTAGAAATAAATTGACATAAAACTGAAAAAGTTTAAAGCTAAAACGAATTAAAGATAAAAGGTTAAAGAAGGAAACCAAGCAACCAACTTAATGAATTAAATTTAATATAATAATAAATAATATATAAAGTCCATAGATTTCAAAATTGAATTTCTAATGGAGTTTCAGCGAACAAAAATCCTATCACGTGTCACAGCGACAAAAGCAATGGTGTTTCACGCGGAATTGTAGTTTTCCTTGATTTTAGTTTCCAATTTTTTTTTGGATTCAATTATTTTATTTAGGTTTTAATAAATCTATAAATAGTTTATAAAAATAATTATTAGGGAACATCACTCTAGAGGAGGTACTTTGGAAGATAAAGTCGTTAATATTTTTTAGGGTTTTTTTTCTTGTGTTCTTAGAGATTAATAGTTAAGGCCCTCGTTTTGGGGTGTATCGGCAGATCGAATGTTGATTATTAATGGAGTTTTGAAATAATTTTTGATTTTTATTATAAGTTACTTTTATATCCTTATTTTAATATTTCTTGACAGGTCATCTAGAGATAAATATAGTGTCTAAATCTGGAATTGACCATAGGAGAAATTAGATAGACCACAGAATATTGAGAGATCGATCCTCCCATTGAATTGAGGAGTTTAGTTTTCAGGAGTGACGCCCAAAAGACAAACACCTTGCTTGGTTTCGAAATAGGATGAAAGATAAAAGCTCGCCAGTTAGTCTATTTATCCCCCATCAACGACGTAGTTAGATGGTTAACTTGGATAGGCGACGAGAGATGTGTAACCCAAACCATCCTATCAACCCTATAAATCAGTAATTTTACAACTAAAGTTAATTCTAAGTCAAAGATATGATACATAAAATCCAATATATGTTGCAGCCCTGGATTTTCCAATTATTATAAGTAATATTATTATTTTAATCCTTCATTCTTTTCTTTTGACATTCTTAAATAAATAATTAAACTAGTATAATTTGGTAAAAATAGTTAATTGACATGTCCTTTGGGTTTGATAATCTGGTTCTTTTAAGAGTCAATATATTATTTGCGCAACCACGTACACTTGTGTATACTCGGAAGCAACATGAGACACTTGGTCAAAAGAAAACTCTTATAATAGATCTTTCAGTTGTTCTTTCAACTCTTGTGGTGCCATTCTATATGGTGGAATAGTGTTAGGACAAGTATATGGAATGATGTCTATGCCAAAGTCTATTTCTCTCAGAAGGGACTCCGGGTAGGTCATCAGGAGAGACTTCTAGAAACTCTTCAACTACTAGAACTTACAGAATAGTAGGTACCTCAACACATGAGTCATTAACTGGGACTAAGTGATAGATATAAACCTTCGAAACTGATTTTCTTGACTTAAAGTACGAAATCAAGTGACCTTTAGACACTGCTCAACTACTAATCGACTCTATGACTGGCTCATTAGGAATCTCAAACTTGACAACTTGATTTCTACAATCTACGGAAGTATAACATGCATGAAGTCAATCCATACCCAGAATGACATCAAAATCTACCATGTCTAACTCAATTAAATCAGCCAAGGTGTGTTTCTGATCGATGGAAATAACACAATCAGGATATACTCGCTCAGCTAGAATAGACTTCTCAATAGGTGTTGAAACCCAAAAGGGTGCACAGAGTTTCTCAAGAATAATATCAAACTTATTAGCAATATAAGGGGTTACAAAATATAAACCTGCTCCTGGGTCTATCAAAGCATAAATATCAAAATCAAAGACTTTGATCATACTAGTGACAACATTTGGTGAGTTCTCTTGATCTTTTCGACTCGTGATTCCATCAAGGCGATTTGGTCCTCCACCAATACTAGAAGTAGATCCTCTAGGTGCATCCTTGTCTGGTGGAGCTACTGATGATGATTAGGCTCTATTGCCAGGATATCCACTACGTTTATTGTTCTTAGGACACTCTCTCATGAAGTTACCCTATTTCACACACTTGAAAAAACCTGTCTGGCCATTACTAAACTCACCTATGTGGGTTCTACCACACCTAGAACTTGAAGGAGCCTAGCAACCTCCTTATGTCATACTACCTTGAGATTGTGTTGGTCTAGCCTTGAAAGTCTGTGAATTCTGTCCATGATGCTGACCTTTGTTTCTAGGTGCGATTACACTAGAAGAAGATGGTATGGGTCCCTTATGTTTATGAAAGGACAAACGATTCACACTACCTTTCTGCTGCCCAGACTAATTCCCCTGTTCTAGCTTTCTTATTTCTAAACTCTTCGTTTCTCTCAACTTCTCTCCCTCAACCTTCTGCACATAGACTATCAACCTTTATATGTCCATGTCACCCATCAGCATTGTTTCCCTGCCCTCTTTGCTTGATGAACGACCCAGGCTAGCAACAAAAAAACTAATTCTACTCCTTATTTCCTTAACTATTTTCGTAGCATATCGAGATAATTGGGTGAACTTCAACACATAATCATGCACACTTAGACAATCCTGCTTAATTTAAGGAATTCCCTTACCTTAGCCTTGTTCAATTCTCGAGGAAAGAAATGCCTCAATAAAGCTTCTTCAAAATAGTCCAAACTCAGATGTGCTGCATCCTCATTTCTACCCTTCTTCAACTGATCAAACCATGTCCTAGAAACACCCTTGAGTTGGTATGCAGCTATCTCAACCCACTCAGTGTCAGCAACATGCATCACCTCAAATACCTTTTTCAGTTCCTCGATGAAATTCTCTGGATACTCGAAAGTGCTCTAACCAGCAAAACTTGGGGGATTCATCCTCAAGAACTCACGAATCCTCAAAGTGTCAGCCCCTTCTTGTTAAGCTCTTCTTTGTTGACCAACCTGGTTAGTCACGACTTGACTTAGTATCCGGATTGCTTCACGGAATTCAACATTGGTGACATCTCCTTGAGGTTTCACGTTTTGTGCATTAGGCACCCCTTGCTCTTGTGGTTCAACATTTTTCCTCGATGGACGACCTTTGACTACTCTTCGTGGAGGCATGATTATTTTAAAAATGTGCAAGAACGAATTAGAGAGAAATTTTTAACTATCAACTCTAGTGCACAAAAGGAGTGTGAAAGAAGTGAGATAGTTCCCAAATGTTGCATCCTCATAATTATATATGTGGTGATCTTTACACCGATAACAAGGACTCTACGAAAACTACTTCATAGGCTCCCGAGGACTATTTTACTATGTGCTCTTATACCAACGTTGTCACGCCTAGTGTCTACACCCCTGACGTGGATGACACTCGAAGACCATTGTTGGCGTCGAGCGAACCCTTGGCCTGACTTACTTAACTCAACAGAATATTCTAACGTTTATCACAATGATCAAATGGACTTACCCAAATAACTAAATAACATAACTTAGAATATTAAAATTAATAACATTCAACTTGGAAAAAATGGCGAGCCAAGTCTTTAACATAGAATAAATAATGTAAAGACAATTGAACTACTAACTATTTATGAAGACTCTAAACAACTTAGAAGGGTGTTGGCAAAATCTCCACAACATACTAATGAACTACACTAGAAAGCAAATAATAGGTTCCTCAAGAATGCACAGAGGCTTACCAACAGACTTTGAGTGGTCAAGCTAGATAAATGAGGCGCTGGATGGTTATCTTGGTTACCTGTGTGTGCATCATAATATGATGTAGGTCAATTGGCATCAATACATTGAATGTACGAGTATGCGAGTTGGAATGCTAAGAAAAGTAGGATCAAAAGAGATTATGAAAGAAACAATTACTTTGGTTCTTCTCAACTTATGGATACTCAACTCAATATAAAGTAGTAAAAACAAGTGATATATATCTATATATATATATATAAGAACTAATAATGAACTGAAAACAATTTAAGTTGGTTAAAGATAAAGAAATAACAAACTTAACTTTAATCATTTAAAGTAATATAATTTTTGTGTGAGATTTTCTAACTAACAATCATCACTATGAGACTAAGCGATGGTACAACGTTTTACCTCATGTTGCCGAGGACCATCCTATACCTTGTCATCGGAGTAGGACCTTACTTAACATAGTGGATCAACTAGCTTAACTTAAGTGATCATCTAAAACGTATGATCTTTTAATATTCATAATGACTACATGTTTTACGGAGACTTGAGTTACATGAACTCGCATTCTCGTATCGGTACTCAATACTGCTCCAAAAATATACTTAGCTCATATGTTTTAAAAACAACTTCTTTCTTTGGATTGAGGTAATTACTCAACACTAGCTTAAAAGCTCTCTTGGAATCGATGTTTCCTTTTCTTGCTCATAACTCTTTCGAAAATATCAATTTCCTCTATCTTAAATGTGAACATTCATAAATTCCTTGGGAATACTTAGTTCCCAATAGATTTTGAAAAATTAAATGAACTCAACACTCTTTACTCTTAGCTTAACTTGAAACTTATAGTCTTAAAACAAAGTTACAACATTTGTAAAAGAGCTTGAACACTTTGATGAACTTCACATGATTTGATTCTTGATTTTGATCTTAACTCATACTTAAATTGAATCTTAAGTGATCTTTGAATTGAATTATGGATTCAAGGATTTTGATTTGTATTTGAAAATTTCTGATGATATTTAGGAATGATTCTGAATAGCTAAACTTGAGAAAAGTTATTAAATCTCCGTCTTGGAACAAATTCGCGATGCGGAGATGCTCCTAAATAATTATTCGTGAAACTTAATTTTGAGACAGACGAGTCCAGGTCTTGTCTGTGATGCGCATCAACTTTTGTTCACTTAGGGAACAAGTCCGCGTCGACTTTTTCCTCTTCGTTTTCCATCCCCAATTCGCCTAAATTCGACTATTGATCTCAAATTCAGTTTAGATTATGATACCCAACATAAGTACTCAAGAACCTAACTCAAAATAACTCTAAAACACAACGTAAAGTTCTTAGAAGTCCACAATTCAACCCAATTCAAGAACAACATTTAAATTGAAGAATTTATGTCAAGAACATCAACTTTCAAGCTTTTTTAGGACGAATTGTGTTAAATTATCCATGTTTAAGAGGGGACTCTTATATAGTAGAGTGTGGGTTTTCCCAAAATTAGGTCTCATGAGATGGAATCCTTTACATAGTTGAGTAAAGGCTTCCTAGTAGAGATGTCCATATCCTAGGGACTAATAAATGCTCAAGAATCATCTCATAGGGTCAAAGTCATATTGAACGAAGGCTTACTAAATGAAGTAACTCATAGGGTTCAAAATATATTGATGAACTAAGACATACCCAAGGTGGTATCTCATTGTGTTAATGATTACAGGTGGATTAAGACATACTATAAGAAGTATCTCATAGGCTCCATTTGAATACGAAACATAGACATACTTACTGAAGTAACTCTTAAGGTTCAACCTAATAATGATTTGAGATGTTCTTGAGATAGAGTACCTCACAGGGTTCTAATGTTAAAGAGATTAACTAGGTTCCAAACTAAGAAGTAATAGTAAGAGGACCTAAAAGTAATACTTAGCATGATTAGTATTATGGGATGCTATGAGTGCATAGAACAAAGTATGACTTAGGGTCAATAAAGAGGGAACTTGAGATAGGATTGGACAAGAGATTCCTTTTCTAGTTATAGTTTACTAGAGGTGAGAGATTCCTTAGTTAAGAGAGATAAGTTAATACATGAGGCCAAAGGAGGGTAAATATGACAGGGATGAATCTAAGGATATGCTTAGTATGAAGGGTAGTATGATATATCTTTCATGCATTTCACAAGTATGTCTTGATGTTTCTTAGAAGTATGGTACCCTTGTGACATAGAGAAGCTTTAGAGTTTAACATGTAAGTAGACTATGATTAATATAACTGAAAAGGGGTACATGACTATGGTAGTATTATGGCATGCTATTCTTGCTTTGCACTTGTATGCTTTTGAGGTTACTTGAGAATGGTGCGATTAAGGTGGATGAACAAGGGTCAATTATGATGATTTGATCATGTCTTATCTCTTGTGCTCATTGACTTTGTCTTAGGTTGACTTGTATAATATGATGCTTATATTGGAGATTCATGCTTATGATATGTTGTTGTTGTCTCTTATGCTTATGTCTTATGTTGACTAATCATTTGGGATGCTCTTATGATGCTATGTTAGCTTTCATACGAAGTACTCTTTTGTACTACACATATTTCCTGATCATTTGGGATGCTCTTATGATGCTATGTTAGCTTTCATACGAAGTACTCTTTTGTACTACACATATTTCCTACATTATAACCAAATCTAGGGTTGTAGCTTTGAGTTTCTAATGAAGGCTAGAGTTTCAAGGAGTTAGAAGATTGAAGATTTTGGTGAGTTCTCATAGTCGAGGACAACATCCTCTTAACTTTATGTCATTTACTTTAATGTTTTATGACTTTGTACGGGCTGTATCCTAAAGACTATTATTCACGTCAAGTTAGATGGTTTGAGATAAATAGTTAGAAAAGACTTTTGTTAGCGATTTGTGAAATGAATTCGATTTTTTATCTTAAAGTTTCAAGATTTTCCATTTTTTATAATGCTTATGTGATGAATGAATACTTAGGGCTTGTATAAGACCTCTTAAAGGTCGAGAACATTGTGTTACGTCTATGGGGTGCTTCCTTGGTCGTTACATCGATTCTCAATACTATTCTTTACTATACTTGCTTTTTATGTTTAGAAACATAACTTCTTTATGTGGTTTGAGATAATTACTCAAATTTTATCTCAAAGGACAACTTGGGAATTAAAGTTTCCTCTATTTCTTCATTTAGAAAGAGCACTCTTTTATGAAAACTAGCTCAGAGGCTCTTTGGAAATCTTAGTTTCCGTTCTTATTTACATGTGAAAACATTTTAAACTTTTTGGGAATACATAGTCCCCGTATACTTCTTTGATAAAATGAACTTCAAACTTTACTCTTTTAATCTTTACTGATCTTAAACTTTAAGTCTTAAAACAAAGTTAAAAGCATTTCCAAAGGACTTCTTGAAAACACTATAAGAACTTCGTAGACTTTGTTGTTTGCGTTCCTTGAATTTGAAGTTGTGGATTTAAGGTTGAAATTCATGTTTCAGGAGGATTTCTAGATGTTTAGAATACAATTAGAGTAGTTAGAATCACTAAGAAGTGTTAATATGATTTAGAAAGGCTTAAACACACTGAATGACGAAAGTTGGGTGAAAGACGCCGATCCGAGCACGTACGGGGCGCGCCGCGCCAGGACCCAATTTTCTGAGAATCCATTTGGGCGCACTACAGGCTCGTCGCCCTAGACCCTCTGGTGTAACTGGGGCCACGCCAGGCCTTCCCTAGGTATGTCTGACGAACTTTTCAAATCGTTTTCTGATCCTAAAATGTTTTAAATCGATTTCTTTTCTCAATACTTTCTTAGATGCATGTACCCAAAGCATGTACACTAGAATCTTACTCGAAGCTACCCTTAACATCGCTGAAACGCCTCAAGAAAACTCATCAATCATATGTAACTTCAAGAACTAAAAACAACTCAAGAACATCAATGTCTAACTATTTTAGAACAAATATCACTTAATTAAACATGATTGGTGTGTGGGTGAATAGATCCAAGGCTATGTGATCTCACATACCTTTGTAGGGATTACCGCCGACGAGATTGACAAGCTAATCTCGGCGAATCTTTAACGAATCTTAAATGTTCTTTTCCTTTCTCCTCTTTTTTCTTTTCTCCAAGCCTAGTGTGAAATTCACTTTTCTAAAACCAAGTAAAATCTGACTTTACCCCAATTAAATTCCTAAAAATGAATTAGAATAATTAGGTAAGGAAAAGACTAAATTACCCTTCAAAATTCGGATTGACTTTCCTTAAACAAACAACAAACTTCTGGAGGGCATAAATTACTCATACAAACTCGAAATCGTGCAAACTCGGCGGCGTTGGAAAGATCGTTCCAAGAGACTTCCTATTATATTTTGAAGTTCTCCTAAATCATCCTGAGCTAGAAGTTATGGCTGTTTGATGTTGATCAAAACCTCACTTTTTTTTCCTAACTAAAAATTTCCAGATTTTAATTCTTTTAAAAATAACTATTTCCAGCTCTTAGTTTCTTCTTAGCTATTTCAAATTGTGAGATGTTATAAATACTTTATTAGAAATATCAGAGAAAAACTGAACACTTGAGTTTTATTAGTTTGAGTTGATTTATAAATGTTAAAATCCAACACAAATACTTTGTATGACATTTTAAAAACTTGAACCAACTTGATCATGTACACCCATAATTGGATAGTAGGTATTATTCATTTCTAATTACAAGCCAAAACTGATTCGTCCATGTGTCACTGAATTTTTTTTGTTGTTATTGTAAGACATAAGTGATCAAGATTATACTTATAGTCAAGACCCATGACGAATGGTGTATAAAGTTCTAAGACTTTCTCTACCCTATCAAGGAGCTTAACTGGAAGCCCTTGTCGGCATCACCTTCAGCGGTTTCTTCATTCCAAAAGAATGGAAGTTATAAAAAAAGGAAAAAGATCAATACTATATATGTTTGTGTTATTTTGATAGACTTAATATCTTAAAAGATCACTCAATTTTGGAAATTTATTCAGTAAAGTCATCGAATTTTATTTTGTATCAATAAATTCACTTAACTAAATTTTACATAACATTAACAGATCTAACGTGCAAAAATAATTTTTTTTTTATATCCTATAAATATAAACCCCACAAAATAAATAAAATTAATGCCAAGTAAATTTGTCATTATTAGGGATGACAATGGGGCGATGCGGGAAAATTTTTTAATATGTCCCCCCCCCCCCCCCCCCCC